>NC_081184.1:96469055-96524804 GCF_029867415.1 Vicia villosa | reverse complement strand
TTAATTCTTAGACAATTTCTTTATCCACCCCCTGATGAAAACCCCGAAATACCCTTTTTAATTCGGAGATGCATCTTCGAAATTACTCATTTTCACATTTTCTATTATTTCGGAGATGCATCTGCGAAAAACACCCATTTTCACATTTTCCATTATTTCAGAGATGCATCTCCGAAATATGTTCTGAGTTTTTCTTTTACTTTTCAAAACAATGATTAATCCATTATTTTACATTAATCGACAAAATTGCAAAATAGAATCAGATAACACGTAAACTAGAATAAATACGGCTATATTAATCAAAGGTATTTGTTCAGATAAGTAAAAAATGTAAAAATATTACAACCCAACAAAATGTCGTGAATAAAACATAAATAGGCAACTACTATTGAGTATGCCTAATCCTAACTCCCTGGGACCTCCTCTTCCTCCTATACGCTGTCGCACCGGTCGCGTCACTGACCATCCTTTCCATAATGGCAAATGCCTCTGGACCGCCTTGCTCAATGATATCTCTGTCCAATGCATCCTGCCCAATCATCTGTATATGTTGGCATATCGGCATGATATCAGTGGCATGGTCATCCTCGGCCCTGCCGATTCTCCAAGATCTCCTCATGTGTTGGCTGTAACATCCCAATTTTATTAGATATTTATTTAATTAGTTTATTGGGTTTCTTTATTAATTATTTATTATAATTAATTATTATGTGGTATAATGATTAATTGAGTATTTAATTATATATGTATTTGTGTTATTTAGTTAATAGAGCTATTAATGAAATAATGTTGTTGGGCCTAATTAGTGGAATAAGGTATTGGGTAATAATTGGGTTAAGCCCAAATTAGAAAGACGGATAGTGAGAACTAAGTTAGGTCATTTCTCATAATTTTGGGAAGATAGAGAGAAGAGAAAAGAGGCTAAGAGAATAATAAAAGAGAGAAGAGAAGAGGATTGTAGAATCTTGAAGAGGGTGGATTAAGAGAAAGAGGTAAGGGTTAGAATCCAAGTTCTTATAGACTATATGATTGAGTAATGTGTTTTGTTGTGATTATCTCTTCATCTTTGCAATTTCATAAAAACCTAGAAATGTAGGATTTGTGCTAATTTATATGGATTTGTGTGATTAAGCATGATTTTAATGATACATGTGATTCAATAATGATTAATATTGGTTGTATTTGATGTTTATTGATGTTTGGAAGTGATTTGGAGTAGTTGGATGTGGTTTTCGCAGTTCTGTGTTTTGCTGTTTTTTTTCTGAAAATCACAGGGCCCGCTAAGCGGAGCTGCGAAAATTGAAAGTTACTGCCTAGTCCCACTGGTGGTCCGCTGAGCGGACTCTGCTGCATGCAAAATTTTCCAAACTTTGAAATGTCATAACTTTTGATCCGTAACTCCGTTTTATGCGTCGTTTGAAGCGTTGGGAAACTAATGAAATTATCTATATGATAGAAGTAGAATGGTTAGCTCATGATGAATAAATTATGATGTTGTTAACATGTAATTATGTATATGTGCGTTATAACTTGATAATTTATGAATAACATTGTGATGGCATGTTATGTGGTGTAATATTCATGATGCGTGTGAATGCATGTATGCTATTTAAAATGAAATTGTGGATAATGATTACTTGATGACTTAATCTTAGATGGTTGCGTAAATGACATGTGATAGTGTATGTCATGGTTTAATGTTAATTGTGGATAACATGTAATGGTATTTCGTACCACGTGCTAATTGTGAGATTTGGAAATCATGAATGCTAATTGTTATGCATTGTTGTAATTGTTGTATGATAAATTGTTTTGTCAATGGTTAAATAATTCAATTAGTTGAGTTTTGGCGATATGCTTGGATGTTAAGATTATATGGATAATTCTTAATTGCATATGTTTCGATAATTGTATGTATACATGATGCTTAGATTTAGCAAATGCATATGTTGTCTTGGGGAATTGTTGAGAATGATATTGATTGGCTTGTATGCTATATGTTATTGTGATTGATAAATGCTATATGAATGCTTTATTGGTGATGTTTGCATGTTGTGCAACGTTTGGTGGATAATTCGAATGGTGCGAATTATTATTGTATGCGGTATGTTAAGATTGTGTGATAATCTTAATTGTATATATTATGAGTCTTGTTGCACATGCAGTCATGGGGAGATGATAATCCAGTTGACCTTGATCCTTGATCGGAAATAGAGGTGGTGAAGCTTTGGATTCACATGTTGGCTTGGATTTTAGAGGTAGAATCGGAAGCGATGAAACTTTGGGTTCACAAGATAGACGTTGATACTTAATTAGAAATAGGCGTATTGGCTTTGATCTTGTCCGGATCGGAAGCGTGGCTTGGATTCTAGATATTGAATCGGAAAGCGGTGAAACATTGGGTTCACATGGTACCACATGCATTGAGTCATATTTAGTACATTTGAGTCACATTGTGTGCTATGTGATTGTTTTGCGTTGATGTAATTACTTTGTGTGTTAATTGATACTTGGTGTATACTTGTATATTCTTGAGAAAAGTGATGAATTGTGAAATATATGTTTGTTTGTATTACATTTCCTATTATCATGTTTTCTATAATAATTTGAATTCTCACCCTTCTGTTTGAATGTTGCCCTTTGTTGGTAACATGCAGGTTCCGGCGAGTAGTAGCTTGTCCGAGGACTTAGTCGAGGAGCTTCTGAGTCGTTGTTTTGATTAGGTAGCGAGACATATACTCTGGTCATGTAACACTGGGATAGGATTAGCATGTTGAACTCATGTTTTATTTGGATTCGTACCTTGATACTACCTTATGATTATCGTATGTTGATCATTTGTTGTTGTGCGAGGCCTTAGTGCCGAATATTTTGGATATGTTGTTATGTTTCCATTTTGGATGTTTTGAGACATGATCATGGTATGGGACATATATCATTTATACAACGCATGAGTATTCGTTATTTCCGTTGTGTATGCATATTCGTAATGAATTATGTTAATTAAAATGTGTTATATTGATAACCAGATGAATTGTATGTTTATGGATGTATGAATGTTGGTTTTTAAAAGCTTTTAGTTTTTGAAAACTTCGTTGTGACGCCCCTTGTTTATATGCATGTTTACTCTGAGCATTTGTTTATTATTATTATTTGGGGTATTATAAAGGGGTGTTACATTGGCCTAGGTGGATCGCCAGGAGCATCGGGTGTCAACAAAGGATGTGACATCCGATAAAACCATGTCACATACCCATCTACACAGTGCCACTCCTAGGTGGCCACCATACGACAATACTCAGGCACCAAAAGTCACGCCCAATCCTCAAACAAAGACCTCGGTATCATCTGCACACGTCCAAACTGTCTCATGCATCGCTCCGGCAGATACCTGACCATGGTGTTGGTCCCATATGTCAACCATCCAGAATATAATGCGATGCGGTCGAATGAGGCAACATTATGGTAATCAGTGAAGGGCATCCAACGGATGTCATCGTGCATAGTGCGATCGAGGTACACGTGATATGGGCCCACTGTGTTATTCCCCCTTTGGAAGATGTATCGTGCGGCCCTGGGCATGGCGTCATCGTACACAGGATCAATGTCGAAGTCGTGGATGCGGTGGAAGTATGAGATGATCCAGCCCTGAAACACAAATACGATATGATAATATGTTGAAAAAAATATAAACCATAATTAAATGTGAAATAATTAAAAAGAAATGTACCGTAAGTAGTGTGCAAGATCCAGTCAACTATCTGGTCCTCCAGTTGGAGGTTTCATTCAGCTTCTGGTATAGGTATACCAGAATGGCTGTCCCCCAGTCCCACCGGTCAAATGTAGTCAGATCGATAAAGTACCAGAGATACGTCATGTCGACGTAGGTTGCACTTTTGCCCACAAAGAGTGCAGTACCTACCAAGAACATGAACTAACACCGCAGAGCGCAAGCACGGTGATACTCAATAAAAAGCCTGTCACCCTCATGCTCGGACTCTGTTGCCGCCACCAAGTGGTTCTCATAAAGGTCTTTCAAGCTGGAGAATCAGATATGCGCCCACTCGTCGCCCTGCACTCATAATCCGCCAAGTTTGGTTCCATACTCAGATAGACCACCATCCACTCTATGGTCTCAACCCTCTGTATCCGAGAATGGTCCAGTAACCTCCTTCTGATCGGTAGGTGGAGAAGACCGGCCACGCCGTGTAGGGTGATCGTCAACTCCCCAACAGAAAGGTGGAAAGAAGACGTCTCCTTGTGCCACCACTCGACAAAATCCCACTGCATGTTGTGGCTGATAGTGGTATGTCCGGACATGCATAACTCGCCAAGCCCGCTTGCAGCTACAACGTCATTAAACCACTTAGCCTTATGGTCGGCTGTTCCTGTCACAACAAAAACAAAAACAAAAAACATTGTTAGTTAGACCGTTAGGAGAAAGTGAAATAAAAACCTAAATAAAAAACGGTTAAATTATAAAGTATAATTAGAAAAACTATCTCTCCCTCCCAAACACGTCGAGCAATATGGTCATGGTAGTAAATCAACATAGAAGTGTCTGTAGGCCCTCTCGGGTAGCCATCCTCCTCTACATCATCCTCCCCGTGCTCAGGGTGAACATCGGGTATCTCCCCCTCCCCATGTCTCACCTCCTCATCCTCCTCACGTACCACCTCCTCACGAGAGGAAGACGCCCGAGTCAGCCGACTCCTCGATCCAGATGAGGAACCTGCAGGTGCCTCATCCATTTGGACGAGTACTCGTACTCGATCCCGTCCCCATGTCGAGCCGATGCGGTTTGGGTATCCCTACCATGTCTAAGTCGTGCTTGGTTTCCTGGCATTTTCCTGAAAAAATGAAACCGGTAAGACGGCAAAACAATTAAGAAAATAAAAAAAATTAGACTACATTTTGGAAGTGCATTTCCGAAACTGGTCAAATAGGTGTTTTCGGAAGTTATGCCTTAATCTCTGCAAGTGAGGTTCTAGACAAAGAACCTAGAGACTATAAGGAAGTTACGAGGAGTCAAAATAAGACTGAATGGCTGAAGGCCATGAATGGTGAGATGGAATCTCTTCATGATAATCACACTTGGGAACTGATTAAGAAACCTACTGGAGCAAGGTTAGTTAGCTGTAAATAGATTTTCAAAGTTAAGGAGGGAATCAAAGGAGTGGCGTCGAAAATATTTAAGGCAAGGCTGGTCGCAATGGGTTTCACTTATAAAGAAGTTGTCGACTTCAATGATGTGTTTTCTCCTATTGTGAAGCATAGGTCCATTCGAATGTTGTTTGTCATGGTGGCACAATCCGATCTTGAACTGGAACAGATGGATGTGAAGATTGCGTTCTTGTATGGTGATCTAGATGAAACGATCCTGATGAGGCAACCTGAAGGGTATGTCGAAAAGGAGAAGGAATATTATGTGTGCAAGCTAAAGAAATATTTATATGGACTTAAACAATCTCCTCGATAGTGGAATAGGAGATTCGAAAAGTTCATGGTATGCGTAATTTTTGTAAGAAGCCAGTTCAACCACTGTGTTTACTTCCTATTTCAACTGGTAATTCATTTTTTATTTTGTTGCTTTATGTGGATGATATTCCGATAGCAAGCAACAATGTCGAAGATATAATGAGGGTGAAGGATGAACTCAATAAGGAGTTCGATATGAAGGATTTGGGAGCTGTATCATGGATTCTTGGGATTGACATTCGAAGATATAGAAAACAATCGAAATTATGCTTATCTCAATAGGCATACCTACGAAAGATTCTTGAAAAGTTCGGTATGTCGAATTCAAAGCCTGTTGTGACTCCGAAAAACCCTCAATTCAAGATGCGTATAGATCAGTGTCCCAGTGCTGAAGGTTTCGACAGATCACAATGGTGCAAATATGATCACGAAGACATTCCCAAGTTGCAAGTTTTTCCACTGTATGCAGTTGATAAAGCTGCATGAAGAAAGCTAGTTTGTTCTTTGATGTTATAGAGTTTGTTCCAAGGTGGAAATTTCTAAGAATTGGATCGAACTCTAGTGGATCGAAGAGCAGCTTCTTATTTTGACAGAGAATGTGTCGAAGACCTACATACTATAGTCGAAGTGTGTTCTAGTATGTGAGTGTCGAAATGCTAGGGTTGTTAGTATTTTGAATTTGTCCTGTTTGTTATGTCTCAATTGTTTAAGTTAGCTTGTACCTTTAGTTGGCTTGTAATGAGTATTTGTGAAAAAACCCATTAATTTAGTATGTTAGGTTTATTATAAATAACATACTAGTATATTATCATTGCATACGACAAATCCTAATTTAGGGTGAGAGAGTTATTTGTTATTCTTGCAACACTTGTAATCTTGATTAAAAGAGAAAATAAAGAATAATAGTTATAACTAATTCCTTGTTATTCTTGCTTCATATTGTGTTCCCTATTATGCTCTGTTCTTGACAACATTCTCACAACAATATTGAATCTAACTTTATAGTTCGTTTATATTTTATAGGGTTAAATATAAAAAACCTCCATGTAATATAGGCGAAAATCATTTTCCCCCTGTAATCTTTTTTTTTCAAACACCCCCCTGAAATATAATAATACTATGTCTTTTGACTCCTAAGTGTAAAGTTTACCCCCTGTAATATTTTTTTGTTTGATCTTTCCCACAGATTTGGTGTTAAATTTGCATGCTTAGGGGGTAATTCAAACAAAAAAAATATTATAGGGAGAAACTAAAAAAAAAAAAAAATTATCAAAAAGTTAAAACGAATTTCGCATATATTACATGAGTGAAAAGTGGTATTAACCTGTTTTATAAATTGGTTCTTACACTTTATAATTTTTATAATTGGTTTGCAAATTAAGTAAGTCTTAACTTACACATTTTTTTAAAACTGATTTTTAATTTTTTAAAATTTCATAAAACTAATTCAACAAAATTTAAGAAAGAAAATATTATTACTTTATTTAAATTTTTTTAAAAAAAAGATTAAAATTCAATTAAAGTATTTGAGTTATTAACATATTTGAATTTTTCAAAATTTTCTAGTACACGTAAAAAAAACAATATTAGTTTATGGTAAATTTTTTGATATCCATAAATTTAAAATTTTAATTTATTTTAAAATAAAATAAAATAAAATAGTGACATAATAATATTAAATTATAGTGTTTGATTTCAAGTAAATTAAAGGATAGGAAAGTATTCACCTTAATTTATTCTTAATGAGAAGTGGGTCTTATTATTATTCCAATAAATTTGCTTGATCCTCGCATGGTTAATGTGGACAAATATCTAATACAAAAAAGAAAAAGACAAAAATAAAGACACATGACATGAAGATAAAATAATAAAAATTCATAGATGGTAATTCATTGTAGTTTAAATTTGAAAATTTCTTTAGCCACCTCCCTATGGGGTCACCCCCAGCGAAAATTCCAAAATAACCCTGCTTCGGAAATGAACTTCCGAAGCGCTTTTTTTTTAAAAAAATTTCCATAATTCGGAAGTGCATCTCCGAAAACACCTCACGGGGGGTGTCTTCGGAGATGAACTTCCGAAAACACCTCATGGGGGGTGAATTCGGAAGTTCATTTCCGAATTATGCAGAAACTGTGTTTTTTTTAATGTTTTTTCTTAAACAGTCTCGCATTTTAATTAAACGCAAACGCCAAATAAAATAAGCGACATATAAACAGAAAATACTAATACGATAAATAAAATCCAAATAATATATACAAGCCGAACCAAATAGTAAATAGTGTGCGCAAGATACAATCCGAAAACAAAAAATAAATAAACCCGACCACTACTGGGTGTGCCTAACCCTCTCACCGTGAGCCCTCCTCTGCCGCCTGTACCCCGCCGCACGGCCCGCATCAGTGACGATCGTCTCCATCACGGCGACTGCATCTGGACCGCCCTGAAGAACGACACCCCGATCCAAGGCGTCCCGCCCAAGCATCGCTATCTGCTGGCAGATCGGCAGGAGATCAATGGCGTGGTCATCCTCGGCCTGTTGGTTCTCCAGGATCTCCTCATGTGCTGGCCTAGGAGCGCCGGGAACGTCGGGTCTCAGTAGAGGATGGGACACCCGGTAGAACCATGTAACGTACCCCTCCTCACTGTGCCAGTCCTGTGTGACCCGAGTGAGACGGTACTCCTGCGGTACCACATGATGCTGCCAGTCCTCCCATATGGCAGTGAGCTGCACTCGGGTCACTGTGTCGGGAGCTACCTCAAAGGGTGACCTGGGTATCCGCTGCATGAATCCGAACTGACGCATGCACCGCTCAGGGAGATACCGGACCATGATGCCAGTCCCGCATGCCAACCAGCCTGAATATAGAGCAATGCCGTCAAAGGGGACAATCTGGGCGTAGTCGGCGAACGGTCTCCAGGTGACGTCGTCGTGCATCGTGCGGTCCAAGTACAAACGGTATGGTCCCACCGCATCGTTCCCCCTCTGGAGAGCGTATCTTGCGGCCCTGGGCATGGCGTCAACGTACGCAGGATCGATGTGGAAGCCGTGGATGCGGGAGAAGTAGGAGATGATCCAGCTCTGAAACACAAACACGATAATGTATTAAAAATAAATACGAAACATAAATAAATAAATAAATACGATAATGTGTTAAAATAAAACGTACTGTAAGTAGTGTGCAGGATCCGACCAACTACCTCGTCCTCCAGTTGGAGGCCTCATTCAGCTTCTGGTAGAGGTATGCCAGAGTAGCTGCCCCCCAGTTCCACTGGTGAACGGTATCCAGGTCCATGAAGTAGCGGAGGTAGGTCACGTCGACATACCTGGCACTCTTGTCCACAAAGCATGCAGCGCCTACCACATGCAAGTACCAACACCGGAGAGCGCAGCCGCGGTGATACTCTGTGAACAGCTCGTTACCCACACCCTCAGCCTCGGCAGCCGCGTCCAGATGGTGGTCAAAATAAGTGCTCAGTGCGGTGAACCGGACATGAGGCCCAGAAGTCGTGGCGCACTCAAAGTGAGCAACCTCGTGCTCCATGCCCAAGTAGAGCGTCATCCACTCAATGGCCTCCACCCTCTGGATCTTGGAGTGGGTCAACAGCGGCCCCCTAATCGGCAGGTGGAGAAGACACTGCACGTCATGCAAAGTGATCTTCATCTCCCCAACCGAGAAGTGGAAAGAGGACGTCTCCTTGTGCTAGCGCTCCACAAATGCCCCCTGCATGCCGGTGCTGATGGTGGTGTACCCCGTCATGCAGAGCCCGCTGAGCCCTGAACCTCGCACATGGTCGTTAAACCACTCAGTTGCTGGTTTAAACAGACTGAAAATCTTGCGGGCGTGGTTCACCATTTTCAGCGGCTCTCTCTCCTGTTACAAAAAAAACAAATAAGCGACATATATTAAATAAGCGACATATATTAAATAAGCGACAAATAAACGGTTAAATTATAAAAAATGGTGACAAATAAAGGGTTAAATTAAAAAAAATACCTCTCCCTCCCAGATCCGCCGAGCGACGTGATCGTGGTAGTGAATCAGCACGGAAGTGTCAAAGGGCCCTCCCGGATAGCCGTCCTCCTGCTCATCTTCCTCCCCGGCTGGAGGGTCAACCTCCGGTACCCCCTCCGGCTCGTGGTAAGTCACTGCCGCCACCTCCTCCTCTCGCTGGCGGGAAGAAGATGCCCGAGCCAGCCGACTCCTAGATCCTGAACCAGATGTACCCTCTCCCACGTCCTCGGATACTCGCACACGGCGTCCCCGGCCCCGGCCCTGTCCCTGTGTCGATGCCAGCTGCGCCGCCGCCCGCTCGCGTCTAGCCGACGCAGTCTGGGTCTCCCTACCCTGTCTGATGCGTGCTGGTTGGTTGCCTGACATGTTCCTGTAAACAATCGAAATCGATTAATATGCGAGACAAAATAAAAAACAAAAAAAATGCACTTCTGATACAGTTCGGAAGTTCATTTCCGAAAACTGGGATGGAGGTGTTTTCGGAAATGAACTTCCGAAACACCCCTGCGCAGAGCTTCAATACAACCTCCAATGGCAGACCCCAAAAACCTAAACCAAAACCATTTTTATGCCTACTAAACATCCTAATATCAGTACTAACCTATCTTAATGTGATTTTTTCAGTTTCTAAACACCCTAATATAGTTTAATCAAATAGATCTAAAACTTGAAAAAACAATGATAAACTTACCAATTAGTGTTTGATGATGAGTTTGGTTGAGTTTGGAAGAAGAGTTTGGCTACTTCACACTTGCTTTTGCAGATTTTTTGCAGAGATTTCTCCTTTGGAAGTGTTTGATGATGATTAGGGTAAATGATTAGGGGGAGGGGGGCTGTTTTGCTTAATCTGCAAAACGCGCATTATTTCGGAAGTTCATTTCCGAAATGCTGTTTTCGGAAATGAACTTCCGAAACAAGACAATTTTTTCAAAAAAAAAGGCGTTTTCGGAGATGCATCTCCGAAAACACCTTTTTCTTGCATTTTGGAAATGAACTTCCGATGTCAGGGGTAGTTTGGGTTTTTCACCAGGGGTGGGCTAGAGAGTTGGGAGGTTGGCAAAGAAATTCTCTTAAATTTTGTCAAGATCGGAATCTAAAGCAATGTCAAGTGCTACATCAATCATTTATGGTGACATATTGCATACTATAACGTAAAACAAACATAAACGATTGTTTTATGATTTTCTCTTCTCTTCAATCATAGTTATTCAATTTCTCTGCTTAATTATTCAATTATTCCCAAGTAACTTGTAAATTATGAATCATTATAAATATTAATTTGGATACGTATTATTCATTAAGTTTTTTTAATAAATTTTATTTCGTACTTTAATTGAATATAGATATTGGGTTACTATTCTATTCTTGTGGAAATTTTTTGTGTTACTTTTCAATATTCATGTTGAATATATGCGCAAGAGTTAATTTAAAAAAAAGTCATAATAAGTAAATTTAAAAATCAATAAAAAATTGCAAATATAATTTTTTTTCAGACACATGAGGTCAGGCATAGGAAAAAGAGTGATCTTATCATCGTCATATGTTAAAAGTCTGGCAGTCTATGAATCAATTGTATTATGATGACATGATAATTGGTAATAAAATGAAAATTTCAAATACCACTGTTAGAGTTTTTAAGATGAGACTTGATAACTTACTAGCTAATGTTACAAAGAAAGGAGTTTTAGGAAAAATACGTACTCAATTTAAATTGTAAAATCTAGTTAAGAGACACATGGTATATAATTCTTGGACTGAGGCGGATCCATGTATATTATACTAAGGGGGTTCAAGCCACCGCAATGATAATAAATTTGTTTGAACTTTTTTAATTGTCCCCATAAAAAATGGTTGTTGCTAATATAAAGATGTTTTTTTTTTTTAAAACAAATAATTGTAAAAACTTCTGTAATACATTTTACTTTGCTATGTCATATTGAAAAAAAATTTAATCAAATTATAAGTTGTTTCTAATATAAATAAATTATTAATGTTATTTTTCTATTATACTCTATTATTATTTTTTTAATTATTTAATTTATCTTTTTTATATTAATAATGAAGAATAATTTTATAATTTTTGAATAATTTTTTTATACAATAATAATTATATTTCTTATTTCTTAGAATTTAATTTATCAACTATTGGAACTAATGGAAGTGGTTGTGTCTATTTCTCTCTCTATAATGTGTTCTCTGGCCTCTCTTTCTAAAAGGGGTTAGGGTTCGGAGTCTATTTTTCGATGGTCGGAGCGTCGTGGCAGCACGGTGGGGCGTGGGAGGTGACCAGGAGAAGGGCATTCAAGGCTTTAGCTCCTCGTTGGGATGTCTTCCCTTGGGGAGGAGGCATCAGAAGAAACAAGAATGCTGAAGTAATCTCCATCTTCTTTTCTGAATTTCCAGATTCTTACTCTGCAAAATCGTTCTTTGAAGTGTTCGGGTGCTTAGGGAATGTGGTGGAGGTGGCGATTTCGCCAAGGAAGAACAAATTTGGAAAGAAATTTGGTTTTGTCAGGTTCGAAGATGTGGAGGACGGTAGGCTTTGGCGGTTCGTTGCGACAATGTCATGATTTTAGGAAAGAAAATTCATGCTAACCTACCGAGCTTCGAATGCTCTAGTGTGAGGAAGGAGGAAATGAAGGGCCTATGGTTAATCAGGGGTATGGTAAAGCTTTTCAACAACCACGGTTGGAGGTGGGGGATACGCAAGGAGTCAAGGGTAGGATTCACAGGAGATTATATGCTGAGGTGCTGAATGAAGGGGTAGGCGCGAGTAGCGGAAAGGAAGACAAATGTTCTGAGTTCAGCTTTAATTCTTTACCAGTTAACAGGAGTAGGTTAGAAAAAGCGTACGTGGGGGTGGTGACGATTCCGGGATCGGCTTACAACATCCAGTCTCATTTTCAGATGCAGGGGTACTTTGAAATCAAGGTGACACCGATGGGGGGAAATTTGTGTTTGCTGGAAGAGGAGGAGGAAGGAGTCATTGAGGATTTAATTGGGGAAGGCGAAACGTGGTGGAAGCAATGGGTCGTGGAGGTTAGGAGATGGAACGAGAAAGATATAGATGACGGAAGGGTTATATGGGTTAGTGTTTACGGTGTCCCGATTCACGCCTGGTGTGTGAATTTTTTTGTTAAGTTGGCAAACTCGATGGGAGAGTTCATTTGTGTGGATGAATCAACAACGGCCGGGTCAAATTTTGATACGGCAAGATTTATGGCGAGGGTGAAGCTATCTCATGAGCTGAAGAAATTCATGGCGGTTCAGATTGACGGGAAGGAATTCGAGCTTGTCTTGAGGGAGGACGCCGTCGGCTCGATGCGTAATATTTCAGGTACTCGGAAAACTCAAATTACTGATATTGATTCTTCGGAGTCGGAAGATGATTGGTCTGTTAATTTGTTAGATGATGAGGATGTTTTAGAAAAGGTAGATAATTTCAACTGTGGTTCATTAGAACCTGTTATTAGTCCTGTTTGCTCAAGGAATAGGAAATTTTCTTCTGATAATTTTGATGTTCCGAATAGTTGTAATGTAATGGTTGGCTCTGTGAGTGATAATCCTGAGAAGAAGATTGAATTGGCTCTTTCGGACAGTGTTGTTGTTAGGCAGAAAAATAAGAAGGTGGTGGGAGACTCAAAGAACTATTTTTCAGAAGGCTTTAGTGGCACGGTTAAGGGGCCAGTTTCTACTGTTCAGTCATCGTTCGATACGGTATTGAAGGAGGTTTGTGGGACGGATACTGTGTAGTCGGGTGGGAATGGTGATTTTAACAAAGATGGTTCCTTTGATTCTGCTCTAAACTTTTTAAAGGAATATCGCAGCGGTAGTCCTAGTAGGCGGAAGGAAGCGTCTTCAGGCAGTGTGGCGCTGGCAGTTCAGCGCGCCTCTCTAGACAGCGATGGGCTGGCTATCCCGTGCTCTCTAGGGGATGTTGGTTGTGAAACAAAGCCTAAGAAGGTGAAATACAAAAGTTTGCTGGAAGTTGGTATGAAGAAGGGTGCTACAGTAAGGTTAGGAGACAGCAGGGTATCAATTTTGAACACGAAAGCGAAGAGGAAAAATAGCTCGATTAAAAAGGCGAAGAAGAAGGGGGTGCAGGTCCAGGCGTTGCCTTATTCTAATTGTAATTCTATTCATTTGTTCGGAGGAGAGAGTTCGGAAGTCTATGGTGAACATAGGGAGGAATCGGATATCCGGAGGAGCAATGTTAGACAATGGGAGTTCTTAGAGGGGATGTGGGGGGTAAGCTATGGGCGGCTATTGTCGCGTTGGGTGTTGTGGATGCGGAGGGAAGGGATAATTTGACGTGTAGGATTGAGAAATTAGAGAAACGTAGTGGAGAAAGAATGCAAGATAGGAAGGAGTCATCAAATTGTTTGAAATGATTATTGGATCTTTGAACATTAGAGGAGGGTGCAGTATATTAAAGAGGAGGAGGGTGAGCTCTATCATAAATAAGGGGAAAGCAGATATTTTTATGTTACAAGAAACAAAAATTAAAGATTTCAAGGATTCCTTTGGCAAGAGTTTTTGGAGTGGCCCAGACATTGGTTATTCCTTTTCTAACTCCATTGGTTCGTCGGGGGGCTTGCTAACTTTATGGAGGGTTGAAGAGGTGGAGGTGGTTAATAGTTTTAAAGGGGAAGGCTTTTTGGGTATCAAAGTTAAGAGGAATAACTTGTGGTATTATATTGTTAATGTGTATTCGTCTTGCGTCCTTGAGAAGAAGAGAAAATTGTGGGAGGATTTGTTGTCTTTGAAGGAGAACTTTAAGGATGGGGAATGAATTATAGGAGGGGACTTTAATGCGATCAAAAACCGTAGAGAAAGGAAGGGGAGGGCGGCGGTTGTGAATCTTAATGAAGCGGATCTCTTTGCCGAATTTATTCACAAAAGCGCTTTGGTGGACGTTCCGTGTAAGGGCAAGAAGTTCACGTGGTATAATGGAGATGGCGAGTCTATGAATAGAATTGACCGGTTTCTTTTGTCGGATGAGGTGGTGAATAGATGGGGTGTGATTGGGCAATTCATTGGTTCGAGAGACATTTCAGATCATTGTCCTATTTAGTTGGTAGCGGACAATGTAAATTGGGGTCCGAAACCATTCAAATTCAATAATGAATGGTTTGCTTTGGACTCTTTTTGTCCTTTTGTTAAGAAGGAGTGGAAAAGCCTTGTGGTGGAGGGAAGGGGAGACTACATATTAAAAGAGAAGTTGAAACTTCTTAAACCTATATTAAAGAAATGGAATTTAGAGGTGTTTGGGAGGATTGATTTGGAGGTGGAGGAAGGAGTGAGGGATATTAATTTATGCGATGATAAGGTGGAAGCGGGTGATGTCAATTTTCTTAATGAAGTTGTTGAAAAAAGGAGGGAATCAAATTTTAGATTTTGGAGGAATTTGAGGATCAAAGAGAATATGCTTATCTAAAAATCGAGGTTGAAATGGTTAAAGGAGGGTAATTCTAATAGTGGTTTTTTTCATAAGGTGGTGAAAGAAAGAAGGAGAGTTAATCATATTGGTCTGATTCTTGCTTCGGGTCGATTGATTGAATTGGTGGAAGGGATAAAAGAGGAGGTAGAGAGTCATTTTCATAATAAATTTATGGTGGTGGAGGACACTAGACCTTTATTGGAAGGTATCCCTTTCAAAATTGTTGGAGAAGCGGATTTAGCGGCTCTTGAAAGTCCGTTTTTAGAAGGTGAGATAAAGGAGGCTATTTGGAATTGTGGTGGTTCAAAGAGTCCGGGCCCGGACAGTTATTCTTTCCTTTTTATCAAGAGATATTGGTCTTTTCTTAAAGAGGACTTTATTCGTTTTCTTAATAGTTTCTATGAAGGGGGCTCTCTTTCAAAGGCGGTAACATCTTCTTTTATTTCGTTGATTCCAAAATCTCATAATCCTTTGTCTTTGAAGGATTATAGGCCTATTTGTTTGGTGGGGTGTATGTACAAAGTGGTGGCAAAATTGTTGGCGGGAAGATTAAAGAAGATTCTTGGTTCCATTGTCTCTCCGTGTCAAAGTGCTTTTGTGCCGGGGAGACAAATGCTAGAAGGAGTATTAGTTGCAAATGAAGTGGTGGATTATGCAAGAAAAACTAATAAGGATTGTTTGTTATTTAAAGTGGACTTTGAAAAAGCCTACGATAATGTGAGTTGGAACTTTTTAAGGTACCTTTTTAGAAGAATGGGTTTTGGGGCAAAATGGAGAGGATGGATGGAAAAATTGATTTTTAGTAGTAACATGTCGGTTCTTGTGAATGGTAGTCCTACAAACGAATTTGAAGTGGGTAAAGGATTGAGACAAGGAGATCCGCTTTCGCCTTTTCTATTTGTGTTGGTTGCGGAAGGTCTTGCGGGATTGGTAAGAAAATCTATAGAGGTGGGTGAATTTGAGAGTTTTTCTATTCAAAGAAGTTGTGAATTGGACATTCTCCAATTTGCGGATGACACTTTATTGGTAGGAAAAGGGACTTGGAAACAAGTTTGGGCGGTTAAAGTTGTGCTTAAGGCTTTTGAGTTAGTGTCGGGGTTGGGCATAAATTATCACAAAAGCAAGTTGATTGGCATCAATGTTGGTAGTGGTTTTTTGGAAGCCGCTTCAAATATTCTTGCGTGCAAGGTTGAAGAGAGCAATTTTTTATTTTCTTGGGTTACCGGTGGGTTTTAATCTGAGAAAAGTAGAGACATGGAGCCCAATTATTTCCAAAATGAAAAATCGGTTGGGAGGGTGGAAAAATAGGTTCCTTAATTTAGGTGGAAGAATAACTATTGAAATCTATTTTGAGTTCTCTAACTGTTTTTACTATGTCTTTCTACAAGATGCCGATGAAAGTGGTGAAGGAGATTACGAGAATTCAAAGTAGTTTTCTTTGGGGAGGAGGGGATAAGGAGAGGTGCATTCATTGGATTAGGTGGAATGATGTAACTCAACCTTTTGAGAAGGGGGGACTAGGAGTGAAAAATATTAAGGATTTCAATGTGGCTCTTTTGAGCAAGTGGAGGTGGAAGATCATTCAAGGGGCGAATTCTCTTTGTTTTAAGATCTTAAAAGCTCGCTATGGTGATCTATCAGTGAAGATTTTGGGAGGTGATATTGCTTCCAAAGAAATGAGGAGGGCGTCCTTTTGGTGGAAGGATATGTTGAAAATTGGGACCGATTTTTTCTTTAACTCGTTTGTTTCTTCTTGTAGGTTTCTAACCCATAATGGGTTTAATACTCCATTTTGGGATGTCAATTGGTTAGATGGGAAGGTTTTGAAGAATGAGTTTCCGGCTCTCTTTGAGGCCTCGGCTTTGAAAGGGGTGTCGGTAGCCTCGATGGGTGTTTGGGTGGATGGCAAGTGGATGTGGGGGGATCTTGGCATTGCAGAGCACTTATTGTCTAACATTTCAATTATGGCCGAATGGGGGGAGTTAAGGAATTTGTTGGTGGCGTATGGGGATTTGGGTGTGGATAAGGATGGAGTGGAGTGGGTGCTCAATCATGGTGAAGGCTTTTCGATAGCATCGTGTTATGAGGGGTATGCTAGCAAACGCACCCCTTTCGGTCCTCTTTGTAGATTTCATGAGGCGAAGGGGTTGGTTTGGAATTCGGAGGTACCTTTCAAGATTAAAGCTTTTGCTTGGAGGCTCCTTGCAAATAGGCTTCCAACAAAAGATCTCTTGGTGCAACGAGGTATTGCTATTTCTATTGATAATCTAAAGTGCTCCTTTTGTAGTATGGATTTGGAAAATAGAGATCATTCTTTTTTGCTTGTTCTTTTGTAAAGAATATTTGGAGGGATATAGCGGGGTGGATAGGAAAGGGTGGGATAGAGGAAAAAGAGAGCTTGTCGAGTTTTATGGATTGACACTCATTTTGTATATCAAAAAAGGTAGATGTAAATAAAGTAGATGTCATTTGGTTGGCGACGACGTGGACTATTTGGTTAGGTAGGAATGGGGTTTGTTTTCGGGAAGAGGTTTGGAATTTTGATGATTTGGTTTGGAACATCAAAATCTTGGCTTGGAGGTGGTCTTTTTGCAGAGATATTACTCACTCCAATTATTCTTATTATGGTTTTATTAAAGAGCCTTTACGGTTCTTGTCGTAATTATAATTGGGTTGTAATTTCTGTTGTTGGGCATTCGCCTTTCCTTTTGTAAATAGGTTGGAGAACCCTTAGTTCTCCGGTTTATATAAAATCTTGTTTACTATAATTTTTTTTTTATTTCTTAGTTATGCGTAAAACTGACAAAACAACTTATACTAAAAAAAATAAAGATAATTGTAATATGGAATATATTGTATTAATTTGAATCATTTATTTTTCTAATTTAGATTACTTCTAAATATTAAACACACATTGTGTTTAATAATATATCATATTTTTAAAAGAAAACACCATTATAT
Source organism: Vicia villosa (assembly GCF_029867415.1). Classification (NCBI taxonomy): domain Eukaryota; kingdom Viridiplantae; phylum Streptophyta; class Magnoliopsida; order Fabales; family Fabaceae; genus Vicia; species Vicia villosa. The sequence continues at coordinate 96,506,912 of NC_081184.1, read as the reverse complement.
ATATGATAGTCTATTTTTACGAATTTTGATATAAATTTAGATATTTTATAACATTAAAATTGTAAATATATTATGATCTTTTTGTCCCTACTATCAAATTGTCCCTACTATCAAATATTTATGAATCCGCCACTGCTTGTAAGCTGTCAAATCCAAATTCCTATATAAAAAATAATTGGTGTTTGAAGTACTACCCAAAAGGGTTTCAAGATGTTACATTGATTGTGTTAGAGATAGATCTCTGATCTCATCTCACAGAGGAAGGGAAAAGGAAAGATACAAGTGAAGAAGAATAGAAGAAAAATGATGTTCACGTTAAGTGTTAACAGATGCAATACAAGAGTATATATATAAGTTATCCATAGCCTTATTGCTAGCCACAAAACAGAAGACACCTAGGCTAACAAATTATAACAACCAACAAAATACAGCATAGCATACACTAAGGCAGATAGATAAGGCTATGTGGAAATATTCTCTAATACCCCCCCTCAAACTGAAGGGCAATTAACAACCTTAAGTTTGGTGCAAAGATCTTGGAAGGTAGCCGTGCCCAGCGGTTTAGTGAGTGTGTCTGCGATTTGGGTCGTGGCAGGAACATGTTTGATCAGCATTCGACGAGCAACCACTCTTTCGCGAACAAAATGAATATCTAATTGTTTACGGTGATTTCCGGTAAACAACCGCTAGTCCTCCAAACTATAAAATATACTTTGGTTACTCGCAGGATCGACTAGATTGATCCTAGGACATAGTCAAACAATTGTCTTTCGATATGATTTGATTCATGCTTGTTTGTTCTGGCTTCAAGAAAACTTTTTTATGATATGATCACGTGAATGTTTACTTAAAAACAACACTTGTTATACACATAAGTATGTCTTTCGACGAAGAAATATAAATAAAGGCGTATAAACTGCAGAAGTGTAAAAATGCAGGGATGTAACGTGCAGAAATATAAAGTGCTTCGAAATGAAAGTTAGACGAAATAAAGAAGTGCAGGAATGTAAATAACAGGAAGTAAATGAAAGCAGTAATAATGAAAAGATGCTTGAATAAAGCAAAATACAAATGTATTAAACTGGTGTTGGTGTCATACGTACATTTCTCAGCGAACTTGTTCTCTAAACACTTGATACTTGAGTGGTTTGTGAGTGATTTGTACAAAATGAACACACGGAATCCTAACATTAAGACCCTTATTTATACTAAATTCGACCCTAACGGTCCTACACTAATCTGATGCCACGTTGCCCACAGGAATCCCTGGGATGCTCTTTGTGCCGTTACACAAACTACTTCGAAATTCAAATCCTCCCGCCTGAATCCACTTTCGACGCGTGGCAACGTGATCAGAATTGAGAATGCTACGAAAACACGTTAAGCTTCAGTACTTTACGTATTTCGCAAAAACGTTCAAGTCTTTAAAGATAACCTTCTTCGAATTAGCTCCAAGTCTAACCATCTTTACTCCAACTCAAATCAACTTTCTCGAAACATGGCCATCAGTAGCCATTTTCCTTCGAATTGTAACTCTCCAAAGGATATTCTTTCTAAACGAAATCTTCAGCTAACAATTTGCCCCCAATAAATGCCTGTTTCGAAAGCAAGAGAAATAGGCGTTTCTTGTCATGATGAGATTTCGTTTTACTCACTTCTTAGAGTTCCAAGACAACTGACTAACGTCATAATCATTTATGACTCCACTTTCAAAACGTCTTGTTATTTTCAAAGATGTCTTCTCAAAACTTACATTCCCACGTTCTGGCATTACTTCATGATCATTACTCCTATATACTAGGAATAAGGCTAATAATTATTCGACCGCCGTTGGATTAAATTAATGCCTGCCGCGTGTCTTTTGACTTTTACCCAAAAGATTTGAAAGGGTTTCCGTTAAACCTTTAAATACTTGAACTTCTACCCTCACATAACTTCCACTTCTATTTTCTTTACCCTCAACACAGAAAAGAAAAATTCTCTTTGGCCTCGTTTAACCTATTCCTCAAATCAAATCCACCCATGGCGTCTTCTTCAAATGCTCTTCAACCCATTCAGAAACTTCAAAATCCTACCCAGATAAAGAATCAAGCACATATTCCAGACCCAAATGACGTAGAGGCGCGCGCTATCTACGCTTCTCAGGTAATCATCCCTTTTGAACTTTCTGAAAAAACTCATGCTTTCATGGGTCCTTTACCAGGAGGAAACAACCCCTCTTTGAGTAAATTCTTCCCTGCTTATTATAAGACTAGACCTTTAGTTAGCAAAATTAAGATAGATGAAGAAGGTCATCCAGTCCTAGCTGATCCTGATAACACCACAAAAACCTCAACTGAAACTTCTTTGGTTTTGGAGAAAATTAGGTTAAACTATGTAACCAACTTTGTGAAAGTCTTTAGGTCAATCCCTTTAGCAAAAGATCCTGAACTGTATTACTCTTGGCTAGCGAAGGTAGAAAAACAAAAGGCTTCTTTCTGGAAACTGTCGCTACCGCGAAAAATGGAATCAGAGTCGCCACTAATATATTATTCCCATAAGGGAAAGGAATACCAGATAACCTAACTCAGAACATGAACAAGGTCTTTTGACCAGAGAATCTAGGCACAGGAGTCGGTTACGCAAGGGGAAGGTGTTAGCACCCCTCACGCCCATCGTACTCGATGGTATCCACCTATGTTTGTTTCTATCTAAAGGGTGTATCTATGTATAAACCTAAATGCGAATGAATGCAAAAGAAATACGGGGAAAAGAAGGAATTATTTACAAGTGTGCTCGCTTAGGCCCCGCGACCCAATGCCTACGTATCCCTTTTCAGAAATCAGAGCGACCGTAGTTCGGCTCAAGATTTTCTATGTTTTGTGTTTTTTAGGTGAACAGAGGTTAAAGTCGCACTCCACGATGCTCGACCTTTGGAGACTTACACGCCTAATTATGGAATGGATTCAACATGTTCTTAAGAATGTCACGAGGGCGAGAGACAGAAGAGAGTTTGAGTGTTTCGAGAGAATCCCTTAAGCAAGGGAAGCTCGAGTTACTCTTTGGTTTGTATTTTTTAGATATTGGGAACTTACGCTCGGATGGTTCCCTTAAGCAAGGGAGATTCAAGCTTCCATCCCCTATTTAATGATTTTCACTTTTTTATTAATGTTTTTTAAGTGTTTTCTTTGTATTTTTTAGAGGGATTTTATTTTGAGTATTTGTTAGGTGTTTTAGTGTTGTGAAAGGAAAAAGAATGAAAGAGGGGAGACTAACCTATTTTCTAGCCTAATTGTTATTCTAATTCCTATTTAAGATCTAAACTAAAATCTAAAGGGAATTAACTAAGCAAAAAGTTGTTTAAGTTGACTAAAGTCAACTTTAACAACTAGGGGTATTTTAGACATTTCTTAAAATATGAAAATATTCACAAAAAGAAAGAATTAAAATCTAAACCAAAAAATGAAAATATTCACAAGCAATTTGTATTTCTTTATCATGTTATCTATTTTTCATGAATTAAAACTAAAAAAACTAAGTATTTTTTATTATGAGGAAACAATCAAAATTAAAGAAATTTAACAATTAAAATTCTAAAAAAGCACTAACTATTTCTAAAATTCTAATTAGTCAAAAAAAATTATTTTTATCATTTTTTATTTAAGCAAAAACAATTAACAAGCAAAAGAATATAAAAGAAAACTATTTTTATTTGCTTATTTTTGTTACCAGCAAGGGGGTAAATTAGCAGTTGAAACTTGAACTGAAATTTAGTGTAATGCACGTTTGGGCCAGATTTCTGTGGGCGAGAATAGAATTCGCGCTAAGGCCCAGCTACCCAAAACGCGTGTATGCGTTAGCATGTGGAGTGTAAGATCAGCAAAAGTATGCATAGGCCCATAACGAAATTCATCTAATGGTCCAAATCAACACAACTTATTCATTTCATCTCAAAACTCATTTGTATTTTACTCTTATTATTGTATCAGCATGTGAAATTATATTGTAACCCTATGATCTAAAATAAAATGAGACTGTGACATAATATCAATTGGTTCAATGGGATTTTAAGTTGCTACAAGACAAAAAAACTAAGGGCCAATCAGAATTCGCTACGTCATCTACCAATCATTTAATAAAAGACAAAACAGAAAGAGAGTGGGAAAGAGGACGAATGGGAGAGTGCCACGCAGGGCAAGTGATTGAAAACGCCAAAAGGGCCAGACGCCGGAGCTAGGGCTCCGGTCGTCTTCTCCGGCCAACATCACCGCTGGAGTTACGTGAAAACGCCCAGAAAATCATATAACCACCACCGCCTGACTCGATTTTCACCGTAGATTCCAAATATACCATTGGTTTTCTCTAATTCTCTCTCTAAATACAAAACCGCATGAATCCAAGAAACCCTAACATAATCAAACTCCATTAAAACCAACACCAAGCACATGAATGAAAATGCCTTCACACACAAAATTCACACATGCGATTCAAGCGGTCAAACAGCAAGCATTTTATACAAACTAAGAGCAGATCCAAGAATCGAAGAGAACTCGCATAAGCGCAACACCGAATGCCATGGATTAATACATATGATCTAAGATACTGAGAAGGTTTTAAAGACTTACCTGATGAAAATCTTGGATTCAAACGAACGAGAAAGAACTCTACAAAGCTATCTTTGATTCCTCTTCGTCAGTGGCGAGTGATGTTTGAGCTGTGGAACTTGATAAAGATCTCTGAGGAACAAACTCAGAATCACGTAGACTTGATGTTTGAATCTTGCTTGCAACCATGCGATGATAACAATGACGTAAACTGATCGGTGATGATTCTTGAATCCGAAAATTGTGGTGATTATGGAGTTGCCATTGATGATGAGGAGTGAAACTTGGAGGTGGCAATGGTCGTGGTGATTGAATAGTGATGGATGAAGAAGGAGATGGTTGTTTAGTTATGGAAACGGTTATGGTGGTGATGATGGTTGCAAGTAGGTGATGATAATGGTAGTGAAGGGTGGTGGTGAAGGTTGATGAAGATCAATGAAGGTTGAGAGTTTGGTGATGGAGATCCATGGAGGATGAAGAGTTGTGATTCGGTTATGGAGTTTGTTAGAGGTTTGTAACAAACTCTTTGAGAGAGAGAGAGAGAGTAGAGAGAGAGAGGAGAGAGTTTCTAGAATGAAAGATGAAAATGAAGCGTGCCCAGAGAAAGTGTAGAGGTTTTGGTTTTATACATGTGTTGCATGGAAGTGTATGGTGAGGTTGTGATGTAGTGGATCTCTTTTGGCGTATTCAGTATTGCGCATGCCCCATGCAGTTGCAACATCATGTCCTTGTCCCTGTCAAATTAACATGCTCATGGTGCCGACTTTATGCCCATGTAGATTCCTCTCTAGGCCTCCATTTGATGTGAATTTATAATCATGGTAAAGAAATTGGATGATAGAATAATATTGATGTTGAAAAGCATTTGGAATAATGATTGTAAACATGAGATAAATGGTCTTGAAGTCACCCAGTCACCAATGATAACATGTTGCGAAGAAAATTGAGCCAAGCCGTATCATGCCATTCACTCCAAATGATGAACTTCATGCATCTCTAACTCTATAACCAATGGCTCAAAAGCTTCACTCTTGATCTCATAGGAAATCTAACACATGATAGAGAATGATTGTTGTTGGTATGCCTGAAAAATAAAGCCTTGAACTCATTCAAATTTGTCTTGGAATATAGATGTGCACAACTGCAAGGTGTCTGCGCGCATGTAACTTGAGTTTGGCCCATGTTTTTGTCAAAACATGATTTGATGAGGTCATGACTTTAAGCCTCTCTATCTTGATCAATACTTGTCCAAATGATACCATTCTTGTCTCATTGGATAGAGGACATGGCAAATAATGGAAGGACTCAATTGTACATTCAAAGGATTATTATAATTCTCTAAAAATCATTATGAATTTGGCACACCACATGCTTGATGAAATGTTGCCTGCTCGCCCAGAAATTTGCCCAGCAACATGACTTGCAAAAGTTTGTACCCTCTAACTTCTCTCATCCATATCTTTTTATCCAAGCCACGATTGAGAAAGTTCCCAACTATAAAGTTGTAGTGTGCCATGATATGAACACTTTTGGTGTTGAGCTTGTCTTGAATTGAAGCCTTGATCCACGTGTAAATCAACCATGAAGTCAGCTGCCCAACCAATTTCCAATCCTCCAAAAAAAATTCTAAGTGTAAAACTTTCTATTTATGGCAAGTTCCATTTTCAACTAACTTTCCCAAAATGGCGAATTTGAATATTTCTTGATTTTATTTTGTTTTTTTTTTACCTTCCTCGACCGATTTTCCCCCAAAAGTCAATATTTGACAATTGACTTTGACTTTGACCAAAAAAAGTCAACTTTCCCCGACTTCTCCAATTGTAGATGAATTTTTCCGATTAATCAGCTTCCCATCCAATTTCAATCGATCTTCAATCATTAAACTCCACTGAATGTTTCCTCCAGACAACCATATTTTCATACTCAAAAATCATCTCCTGATTAAATGTTGACCAAAAGTCAACGGGGTCAACTTTGGTCAAAACCCTGATTTTAGGCCTGATGAACTTGAAGATTGTATCTTTTAATCAAAGCTTTGACTTGGAGATGATGAAACCCTGATTTTAGGAGGACTTCAATGGGAATGATACCATACAATCAGACTTCAAATCTGATTCTTCTTAACCAAGAATTTCCTCAACCTCAGCCTCTTTTTGTCAATTTTCTTGAACAGTAATTGTGATATGGATGAATGTATTAGATGAATGACCTACATGAGGTATGCACATGAATGTGATATGAAATCGAATTGGATATAAATAAATGGGCAAATTTTGGGGTGCAACAGCTGCCCCTATTCAATCTTCTTGGACCTGAATGTACAAACATCTTGGGTTTCGGACATTTGAGGTGCGAGTGGATTGAATACCCGAAAGTACCATCAAAATTTGCATTCTATGGTAGAGCAAAGAGTGTTGAGTATTACCAAAGGGTACCATCCGAAGGTGGACCTTAAACAGATTGCTAACCTCAGTTAGACTTGAACAAAGAAGAAACCAGCCGAAGGGGAATCTTAACCAAATTGCTAACCTCAGTTAGACTTCAAAAAGAGACACAGCCGAAGGGTGACTCGATAAAGGATGAAATCTGCCGAAGGGGAATCCGATCCTAATTTGCTAACCTCAGTTAGACATGAACAAAGAAGAAACCAGCCGAAGGGGAATCTTAACCAAATTGCTAACCTCAGTTAGACTTCAAAAAGAGACACAGCCGAAGGGTGACTCGATAAAGGATGACACCAGCCTAAGGGGAATCCAATCCTAATTTGCTAACCTCAGTTAGACTTCAAAAAGAGACACAGCCAAAGGGTGACTCGATAAAGGATGACACCATCCGAAGGGGAATCCGATCCTATTTTGCTAACCTCAGTTAGACTTCAAAAAGAGACACAGCCGAAGGGTGACTCTAGATCTGAAAACGTATGCCAATAATCCTTGGACTTTATTGAGGAGGACTAGTAATGACTAGACTCTATGGGGATGTTAATAACAATGAATTTGAAGGCGATGCCAATAAACATTGGGCTTGACTGAAAGAAAGGCTAGTAACAACTAGAATCAATCAGGGGATACCAGTAAACATTGGGCTTTCAAGAAGATATTGATGCTTGCGAAGCATAAGAATTACATGGATCCCTCAGGCCAAAGGCGGGGTGTAACCCTTCAAGGGTGGCAATCATTCGAATTGCCACACACATAGTATGGATTTCAAATGATTGAAAAAATGAGATGGGTTGAATGCCCACCCTCATTCGCACTCTATTATGAACGCGGCATGCGGGAAAATAACCAAAACAAGACTAGTAATGACTAGACTCGACACGCGGATGACAGTAACCACTGAACATTCACGGAGATGTTGATGCTTGCGAAGCATAAGAATTACGTGGATCCCTCAGGCCAAAAGGCGGGGTGTACTCTTCAAGAGTGGCGTTCATTCGAGTTGCCACACACCAAGTATGATTACCCAAATGATTGAAAAATGAGATGGGTTGAATGCCCACCCTCATTCGCATTCTATCTGCATGCAGCATACGAGAAAATAACCAAGGCAAACTTGCAAGAAGCAAAAGATATCCCTTATGCAAAAGGCAGTAAGGGGACTCACAAAAAGTGAATACAAAGAGAAGACTGGTGACGACCAGACTCTATTAGATGATGCCAGTAAACACTGGACTTTGAAGGAAGTATTGTTACTTACGGGACATAAGAACTACATGGTTCCCTCAGGCCAAAAGGCGGGGTGTAATTCTACAAGAGTGACAATCATCCGAATTGCCACACATAAAGTATGGGTTATCCAAACGATTGAGCTCGGCAAACTAGAAATAACCATCGAGACAAAGATCTGACGAAACAAGACTTTGTATCCAATCCACACTGGAGTGAGACTTCTTTTGGGGATGTATATTACCTTGTGCCTTTGGAGCACAAATAAACTTGGCTTATGCATGTTTGATTTTTTTTGATTTTTTTATGGCGTAATGCTCCATATTCATGGAAATGCTACGCGTTTTTTGTAGATGCAAGGTGAATGCAATGATTAATATATGCAGAGATAACAAGGCCCCTTTAGAGAATATTCCGTTGACTTGTTGATCGAGCTTCGTCTCTGACCTCGGGAGAGGTAAACACCAGGGAGAATCCCCTTAGTGTTAAGAAATCTATGGAGGGTGCCAATAGACATTGGACTTTAACTTGCAAGATATACCTCTTCGTTGGCTTGAAGAATGACTTCTGACTCCTCACCATGTGCCATTACTTGGAGGATTTTTGACATGAGGAGATTCCCTCGATTCACCATGTTGGGGATGAGAAATCCGGATAAGGAACTCTTCATGGGGTGAGTGGAACAACTCCGAGGAGAAATAAACTCCTATACTTGGGGAGAGAATGAATTCTCAGGAGAGATAAACTCCTATGCTTGATGAATGGAACTAACTCTCAGGAGAAATAAACTCCTATGCTTGGGGAGAGAGTAACTTGTTGGGGAAAAGCATTGTGATACTTCTCCACTATGTGATGGCCAACCGCACCTTACAGGTGAATGACGGTTTCTTTAATATAAACCAAACGGGTATGCCCCAGGCTGCCTGACTTCTGAAGATATCCGATTTAACGAAGACATTTGCCTCGAAAGGATCCTTACACCACAATTACTTAGGAAAATTCTGCCCCAGCATATTCAGGTGTTTGAAATGTTCTTTCTCTTGATCCACAGATCCTTGAAGAGATTTTTCGAATCTCGACGTAACTGCCCCAGATTGAGTGAGTTTGAGAGATTCCTCGACTTTACTACTTCAGATTGATTGGAATCAAGAGAGAGATTCCTCGACTTGATTAACCCAGATTGATTGAATTTGAGATGTCAAATCTCGATTTGATTGCCCCAGATTGGTTGAACTCGCGAGAGAGATTCCTCGTCGTGACTGCCTCTGATTATGCACATCTTATCAGAATCCTCAAGTTTACTTCCCTTGAAGTCAACCAAACTATGGGAGCAGCTATATCGCGCTCAATAGATTCCTCAAACTCTTTCCCTCAGGGTACTTAATCAAAATGCATCTACTCAACAGAGTATTCAGACTTCTCCCCTCAGGGTAATCAATCAAAGAAGGTATCAACTGATTTGCTCAATGGAGCATTCAAACCTTTCCTTTCAGGGAAACCACTCAAGAACAGTATCAAACTGATCAGGCTCAACGGAGTCTTCAGGCAACATGTCCCTTGATAATTAATCAACGAGGGGCACAAATTGCATATGCTCAATGGAGCCTTCAGACAACTTGCTTTGATAATCAGTCTCTGAAATGATTTATTTTTACTCCACGGAGTTCTCAAGTCCTTTTACTTTGACATGATCAAGCTCTTCATGGATTCTCATCATGGAAACTTCCTTGATGTTTAAGCAAATGTTTTGTATGCAAAATAATGTTAACTCTAAGAATGATAATTACCATGCAAAGCCTATGCTAGTCTTGAAGTTTAAACAAACCCTTTTTTTTTGAAATGAGGTGGCCACCTCTTGTGAATGAAATGTAAAGCGGACATACAATACCAACATAGATATGTGTTACGCTTCATTGGGAGTCAGCTAAACGCTATCTCATCGGAGTGCGCTTTCGAAATAAACCCTACTTCAATTAGGACTTTTAAGGGTTGTAACTTGGTCGAGTTTATGGTTTTTTAGAAACAAAGGATTTTTAGGCTCAAAATTATTTGGTACCCACCCCCTTCATGATGTTCTCCACTCCTAAGTTCAATTAACTCAACACGAGTGTTCATCCCTCACAAGGAATTTTGAAACGGTTGAGGAATCAATGAGGTTTTTTGGACATGGCAGTCACTCACCTTTTATTCTTTTGATTCATTATCACACGACTTTGTTCTTGCTTTATTTTCGCCATCGTTTTTTCTTTTTATTTCTATATTCTTTTCTTTCATCACTTTTTCCATTTTTTCATTTTTTCTTTCTCTTCTTTTTTTTTGAACAAGTCGTGTGACCTCGCATTGTCTTTGATTCGTTGGAAGTGATTGCGGCTGCCTCATTCCATGATTGATGAGGAATTACCATTTTGGTATCGTCATCTTCTGACCTCTTGGTAGGTGAAGGATAACCATCACGGTTTTGAATTTCCTCAACCTTTTGAAAGATAACTATTGTTGTACCCTTAGATGCATATCCTTTATGAGTTTTGAACACTTGATCAAGTTAAATGAACACTACCCTTCCCCAGGGTTAAAAATAAGGGTTTTTTTTATCAGAAAAGAAACTTCCACTTTAAGGCTCAAAGGGGTTAACGAGGGTCTATCTCCTTTATATCTCCGGTGTTTAGGGATTTTAAACAATGCATGTACATCATCAGTAGGGTTTTATTCAAAAGCACACAATTGGAGATTTTTGCGTTTTTATTTTTCATCATTCTTCCTCAGCTTTTTGCCTTGGCAAAGGATTAATAAAGTTGGTATCGTAATGCCAAATTTTTTTTTTTATTGAGTGAAAACGAATGGATTACTTCAAGACAAACATAAACAATGTATTATGATTTTCATTCGAAAATTAACAAATTTTTACATGCTAACAATGCTTAATCAAACAATAAAATGTTAGGAATGAGAATGCAATAAAGATCTTAAATAAATGCCATTGTTGAGGAGACTTGACTCCGTATGGACTTATTGCTCTCGAATGCCTTTTGCAGTTTTGATACCCCATTGAGACTTCAATTTGTAAATAAAACCTCTTGAAGTGGATGTGGTTGTTCTGAAATCAACGAGGCCTTGAATCCTGCCTTTGAATATCCTACCACCTTCAGTTGAATGGCTAGGTGCCCCAACATGGTAGCCACTTAGCATTATCATATGTTCTTTCCACACACTTTAGATTACTTCCCAGAAGAATATTCCAACAAAGGCATACAAGAGTGGTGCATTTTTGCCTTACTTTAGGGATTCGAGCAATGCAAATAGTACAAAGCTCAAGACCAGAATACGTCTTGCTTATCCCTCAGTCGGGAGCCCCAAATATAGATGCTAGAACTGTAATCACCGTCATAATTGGAAGAAACTAGTATGATCATCAAACTCAGGAGAGCTATATGTGGTAAGGAAGGCCCAATACACAAATCTTAACAAATTGAAATTCCGATGAATAGGGAGGCGACTGGGCACAAGGCAATAGAATCACATCAACTTGTTTCCCATATTCTTTTTGTCTCTAACAAGCGAAGGCCACTGAGAAGGAAACTCCGAGAAGAGGCAACTGAGATATGAAGCAGAACCTTGAGAACGAGAAGCCTTGTGTAGAACATTCTTGATTACCACATGGAAAGATTCTGACGAAGTCACCCATGAATTTGTAATGCTTTAAAGGATTCGAGCAATGCGAATGATGCAATGCTCGAGATAAGAGTACGTCTTGCTTATCCCTCGATCGGGAGCCCCAAGAAACTTCCACATATGTATAAGAGATGATTACCAATTTAGCTTCAATTTCTAAACCATTCGAAGTGAGAATAACTGACCCTTGTAGTTTTTTGACATCAGGCACTAGGCACAAACACACAATGTCTAACTCAAACGGAGTTACGACCTTTTATGGATTTCAAACTTTTCTCCAAGAGGTGGAATCTTTTATCGGATTCAATAATCAGGAACCTGAAGGCTTCAAATTCCAAATTGTTCTCATGATGCGCAATCTCCTTAATAAGGATAGGAGTCTTAACAATACTTTAAACACTTTAATTCATAAGAACTTTCCTGAGGTGAAATTAACATTTGCATTTGGCCTTTGACGAACCTATCTCAACTCTTCGTGTCTAAAAGCAAGGGCTTGAATAGCCTCCATACACTGATTCAAGTTAATCCCCATTTCTGTCCTCCTCTCATTCAAGTCCTCACGGAGTTGTTCCATCATTAACTTTCGAGCACAACGATGAGAAGTCAATTTTGTTGTTGAAGTCAAAATCTAAGAAGAAAGGGCCCCCATAAGCTTATGAGAGAACTATGAAATGCATGATAGTATGAATGCATGTTTCATTTATGAGAGATCCTAAAGTCTTTTCACACTTTTTGTTTCTCTTTTTCTTTTGAAATCAAAGCTTTGTTTTGTATAGAATATCTTTTCTTTTCTTTTTTTTTTTGCTTTTCTATTTCCCTTTTCTTTTCCTTTTTTCTCTTTTTTTTTTTTGGAAATAGACTTTAGGATCCCCCATAAATGAAGTGGATAAAAGAATGATGTTATGCGATGCAACAACATGGGATCAAGGTCCATATAATCTTATTAGCATCTGTACAATCTCTGGATAACTGATCTAAAACCTCTGTACAAGTCAAATGTCACAGGATCAAAGGTTCGATGCCCTTTTGAATACCAAAATATCAAGCACCATGAGAACAGACCAAATAAAGATCCAACCTCAAATATGAAGAAGCCAAGGTATGTAGGAGCCAAGGTTTCCCGTCCCACCCCAATCTCACAGGTATGTAGTCTAGACACTGACAAGTGGTCCCTAATAGTCACTAGGGTCTACAGTTCCCACGGGGTACAAAGTGTTTGAGGCAACAAGCGTGCCAGACACAGTGTTCCATGAAAGAACCTCGCCCAGTTGTGGTACCTCATGTCAAACTCGATCATAGCAAGCGCTACGGGAGTCAACATGAGCATCCACGCTAATCCTAGGTGTCACTGGCCTGGGTAGTGGGCCTTTTACCTCACACAAACCCCCCACCTGCAAAATAAAGCAAAAAAAATATGTGGTCCCCACGGGGACCCATAATATAGTCCAGATGCATGCGGAAAGTAAACATGATATGCAAACAGAAAATAAACATGTTATGCAAACATATATACAAGATGTAAACATAAAAACAAACAAAGAAACACCCAATAAAGGAAACAAACAAAGGCTAGGATCGACTCGCTAGGAATGGACCAGCACAGGTCTATGGCGTCCCCAGCAGAGTCGCCAGCTGTCGCTACCGCGAAAAATGGAATCAGAGTCGCCACTAATATATTATTCCCATAAGGGAAAGGAATACCAGATAACCTAACTCAGAACAAGAACAAGGTCTTTCGACCAGAGAATCTAGGCATGGGAGTCGGTTACGCAAGGGGAAGGTGTTAGCACCCCTCACGCCCATCGTACTCGATGGTATCCACCTATGTTTGTTTCTATCTAAAGGGTGTATCTATGTATAAACCTAAATGCGAATGAATGCAAAAGAAATACGGGGAAAAGAAGGAATTATTTACAAGTGTGCTCGCTTAGGCCCCGCGACCCAATGCCTATGTATCCCTTTTCAGGAATCAGAGCGACCGTAGTTCGGCTCAAGATTTTCTATGTTTTGTGTTTTTTAGGTGAACAGAGGTTAAAGTCGCACTCCATGATGCTCGACCTTTGGAGACTTACACGCCTAATTATGGAATGGATTCAACATGTTCTTAAGAATGCCACGAGGGCGAGAGACAGAAGAGAGTTTGAGCGTTTCGAAAGAATCCCTTAAGCAAGGGAAGCTCGAGTTACTCTTTGGTTTGTATTTTTTAGATATTGGGAACTTACGCTCGGATGGTTCCCTTAAGCAAGGGAGATTCAAGCTTCCATCCCCTATTTAATGATTTTCACTTTTTTATTAATGTTTTTTAAGTGTTTTCTTTGTATTTTTTAGAGGGATTTTATTTTGAGTATTTGTTAGGTGTTTTAGTGTTGTGAAAGGAAAAAGAATGAAAGAGGGGAGACTAACCTATTTTCTAGCCTAATTGTTATTCTAATTCCTATTTAAGATCTAAACTAAAATCTAAAGGGAATTAACTAAGCAAAAAGTTGTTTAAGTTGACTAAAGTCAACTTTAACAACTAGGGGTATTTTAGACATTTATCAAAATATGAAAATATTCACAAAAAGAAAGAATTAAAATCTAAACCAAAAAATGAAAATATTCACAAGCAATTTGTATTTTTTATCATGTTATCTATTTTTCATGAATTAAAACTAAAAAAAACTAAGTATTTTTTATTATGAGGAAACAATCAAAATTAAAGAAATTTAACAATTAAAATTCTAAAAAAGCACTAACTATTTCTAAAATTCTAATTAGACAAAAAAATTATTTTTATCATTTTTTATTTAAGCAAAAACAATTAACAAGCAAAAGAATATAAAAGAAAACTATTTTTATTTGCTTATTTTTATTACCAGCAAAGGGGGTAAATTAGCAGTTGAAACTTGAACAGAAATTTAGTGTAATGCACGTTTGGGCCAGATTTCTGTGGGCGAGAATAGAATTCGCGCTAAGGCCCAGCTACCCAAAACGCGTGTATGCGTTAGCATGTGGAGTGTAAGATCAGCAAAAGTATGCATAGGCCCATAACGAAATTCATCTAATGGCCCAAATCAACACAACCTATTCATTTCATCTCAAAACTCATTTGTATTTTACTCTTATTATTGTATCAGCATGTGAAATTATATTGTAACCTTATGATCTAAAATAAAATGAGATTGTGACATAATATCAATTGGTTCAATGGGATTTTAAGTTGCTACAAGACAAAAAAACTAAGGGCCAATCAGAATTCGCTACGTCATCTACCAATCATTTAATAAAAGACAAAACAGAAAGAGAGTGGGAAAGAGGACAAATGGGAGAGTGCCACGCAGGGCAAGTGATTGAAAACGCCAAAAGGGCCAGACGCCGGAGCTAGGGCTCCGGTCGTCTTCTCCGGCCAACATCACCGCTGGAGCTACGTGAAAACGCCCAGAAAATCATATAACCACCACCGCCTGACTCGATTTTCACCGTAGATTCCAAATATACCATTGGTTTTCTCTAATTCTCTCTCTAAATACAAAACCGCATGAATCCAAGAAACCCTAACATAATCAAACTCCATTAAAACCAACACCAAGCACATGAATGAAAATGCCTTCACACACAGAATTCACACATGCGATTCAAGCGGTCAAACAGCAAGCATTTCATACAAACTAAGAGCAGATCCAAGAATCGAAGAGAACTCGCATAAGCGCAACACCGAATGCCATGGATTCATACATATGATCTAAGATACTGAGAAGGTTTTAAAGACTTACCTGATGAAAATCTTGGATTCAAACGAACGAGAAAGAACTCTACAAAGCTATCTTTGATTCCTCTTCGTCAGTGGCGAGTGATGTTTGAGCTGTGGAACTTGATAAAGATCTCTGAGGAACAAACTCAGAATCACGTAGACTTGATGTTTGAATCTTGCTTGCAACCATGCGATGATAACAATGACGTAAACTGATTGGTGATGATTCTTGAATCCGAAAATTGTGGTGATTATGGAGTTGCCATTGATGATGAGGAGTGAAACTTGGAGGTGGAAATGGTCGTGGTGATTGAATAGTGATGGGTGAAGAAGGAGATGGTTGTTTAGTTATGGAAACGGTTATGGTGGTGATGATGGTTGCAAGTCGGTGATGATAATGGTAGTGAAGGGTGGTGGTGAAGGTTGATGAAGATCAATGAAGGTCGAGAGTTTGGTGATGGAGATCCATGGAGGATGAAGAGTTGTGATTCGGTTATGGAGTTTGTTAGAGGTTTGTAACAAACTCTTTGAGAGAGAGAGAGAGTAGAGAGAGGAGAGAGTTTCTAGAATGAAAGATGAAAATGAAGCGTTCCCAGAGAAAGTGTAGAGGTTTTGGTTTTATACATGTGTTGCATGGAAGTGTATGGTGAGGTTGTGATGTAGTGGATCTCTTTTGGCGTATTCAGTATTGCGCATGCCCCATGCAGTTGCAACATCATGTCCTTGTCCCTGTCAAATTAACATGCTCATGGTGCCGACTTTATGCCCATGTAGATTCCTCTCTAGGCCTCCATTTGATGTGAATTTATAATCATGGTAAAGAAATTGGATGATAGAATAATATTGATGTTGAAAAGCATTTGGAATAATGATTGTAAACATGAGATAAATGGTCTTGAAGTCACCCAGTCACCAATGATAACATGTTGCGAAGAAAATTGAGCCAAGCCGTATCATCCCATTCACTCCAAATGATGAACTTCATGCATCTCTAACTCTATAACCAATGGCTCAAAAGCTCCACTCTTGATCTCATAGGAAATCTAACACATGATAGAGAATGATTGTTGTTGGTATGCCTGAAAAATAAAGCCTTGAACTCATTCAAATTTGTCTTGGAATATAGATGTGCACAACTGCAAGGTGTCTGCGCGCATGTAACTTGAGTTTGGCCCATGTGTGGTGTCGTTTTCTTTACCTCCCCGTTTCACTTGGGAGGACGGCACGCTAAACCCTTCACGCGAAATTTGGAAGGAGAATGCGCCCGTGGTGGGATGAATTTTATTTCAGTTCTTCCTACGATATCACACGAACTTTCTTATTAGTCCTACGAGTAGGAAAGGGGAAAAAAGATCTCAACTAAACCCTAGGAGTTTGCTAAGTGTGGGGATTTCACCTAGACTAGAAATTCTGGAGTCCGGGAGGTCGGTTATACATAGGGAAGTGTTTAAACACCCTACATATCTGTAGTACTCTACAGGAACCTTCTCTGTGTCATTGTGATTGTGTTTGCTGCTAATGATTGAGAAAGTTTCTCCTTTGTGTTAGGAGAGAGAATTGAATTGATTTGAAAAGACAGACAGACAGACAGACTGACTATTTTTGGTATTTTATTAGCTCGCTGAGGTTCCTTGTGAACCTCATGCCTACATATCCCTAGTGGAAGTCAGAGCTTAATGTAGTTCGGGGAACTAACTAGGGAGATTAATTATTTTTGGTGCCTTGCTTGAAGCTCAAGGTTGAAGCTTGGAATTAAATCTCTGTTTACAGTAAAGAGACATGAAATCATCTTTACAGAGAGGTATTTGTACTATTCTACCACAAACATTTAAAGGAGTGACAGAATAACTGGATTCATTTCATTCAAGAGGGGGACCTTACTTGTGTGTGCAAGTATGCCAGTCAGATGCCTCTTAAATGAAAGAAAGATGCTCGTCCAAATTAGGGAAAGTGTACAAGTCTGGGGATGTGCCAGAGCATGTCTTTCAGAGTCCTAAATGGGAGACTTTGATTGAAATTGAAATTGAAATGTTTGTTTGTTTGAATGTGGTAGAGTAGTAAAAATATCTCTCTATAGAGATAAGCTATGTCTATCTACTGTATAAAAGATTTGACTTTAGCTGGCTTGTATGAGGCCCAAGCTTGAGGCTTTTTGATTGATTAATTAATTATTATTGACTCTGGGAGATGACTCCACTGGGAATTAATTACAGGGTATTTTTGGTGTTCTGTACAAAGCCCAGAATTGAGGCTGACTCTACTTAGGGAGACTCTATTTATGTGCCTTGTACAAAGCCCAAGGTTGTGGCTAACTGTTGAGGATAATTGAATGAATGACTCTATTTTATGTGCCTTGTACAAAGCCCAAGGTTGTGGCTGACTCTAGCTAGGGAAAACATTATTTTCTGCCTTGTACAAAGCCCAAGGTTGTGGCAGACTCTTAAATAAACTGAGTATGGATGACTCTATGGGGAAAAGATCCTAGGTGTTAGGAATCTTTGACACATGAAAGTATGGTTTATCTGCCATGTACAAAGCCCAAGGTTGTGGCTACTGAATGATGAAGAACTCACTGGGGAGACTCTATTATCTGCCTTGTACAATGCCCAAGGTTGAGGCTGACTCTTGACAGGAGAGTTTTATTGTTTGGTGCCTTGTATGAAGCCCAAGGTTGAGGCTAACTATTTTTGTTGGTTTTGACTCTACTGAGGAGATTTTATTTATTGAAAGACTGTTTTTCTTTGGAAGCTAACCCTTTCCAGGGATTTTGACTCAGCTGGTGAATTTGTCTGTTAAAAGACTGACTTTATCATGTTTTTTTTTGGAGGCTGACCCTTTCCAGGGGTTTTGGCTCTTTTGGGGAAATTATCTCCTAAGAGAAATGAATCTTTATTTTTTGACATTTTTATTAATTGACTTTGGAGGCTAACCCTTTCCAGGGGTTTATATTAAAAATGAAAGAATGTGTGGAAGCTAACCCTTTCCAGGGATTTATTGAAATGGAGGTTGATTTTAATTGACTTTGGAGGCTAACCCTTTCCAGGGGTTTTGTTGAAAAGGAGGTTGATTTTAATTGACTTTGGAGGCTAACCCTTTCCAGGGATTTTGTTGAAAATGAATGGCAGAAAGATTATCTAATGGAGACTTCTTGTTTAAAGCCCAAGATGAAGGCTGACACATGCTGAGGATGACCCAAAGCATGGATCCTAGACTCTGCTAAGGAAGATTGATGAAGATAAGGGTGACAGAGACTGTCCATGTCTCTCATTCCAAAAGGTGTACTCAATGCAAAATTGAGACAAACTTAGCTTGTTTAAAGTCTGGTTTAAATTGGAAGAAACTCACCAAGGTAGGCTAAAAGGTGGCTAAAGACCTGTTCCTATGTTTATAAGAAACCTGATGGGTCCTTGTATACAAGCTCAAGAGGAAGCTGGAAATGCTTTTAAGAAGCCTGTGGGTCCTTGTACAAAGCCCAAGAGGAGGCTAATCGAGGGTCCTTGTTATAGCACAAGAGAAAGCTATGTGGTTTTGAACTTATTTTGGCTCTAAGCAAATGGGTAAGAGGTTTCACCGGGAATAATTCCTCTTTGGGTGGATGTGTCCTATTTATTTGGATTCTAAGGTTTTTGCCAAGATGTTTCACCGGGAATAATTCATCTTGGGGGTTTGAACTACAGATCTCTAATTAGGAAAGAGCCTTCACCGGGAAGACATTCTCAATCCTAGGCCATATTCCTATAATATATATATAGTTTAACTGTCCTAAGGTTTATACTCAAACGTAGTTCTAAACTAATATATGCACAATTTATATTTGACAGTAATTTAAATAAAGACTGTAAATTGAAAGCTTGTAAAGCCTAACCTGGATGGAGTGGAGGCCATTGAAGAAGTATGTACAGAGCCTCAACAGTAATTTTTGTTGTTTTGTTGATGACAGTTGAATATATGATAAACAGTTAATGGTTTTTGAAAACAGAAGAAGTGAAGATGGACAAAGGTCACATAGGTATCTGAAGAGTTTCACCGGGAATAATGCCCTTCAAATACCAGAAGAATGTTTTGAAAACAGAAAGAAGATTTTGAAAATACAGTTTTGAAAACAAGCTAAGAAGAGGAGGTTTTTGGGACTTACACTCTATTAGAGGCCCAGTACTTTACAGTACTGGTGTAAAAGCAATTGAAAATGATTTTGAATGATACAAGGTTTTGTTGTTTGAAAACCCTAATCAATTGATTTATTCGGAGATTGAAAACAGTTTTGAGAATTGACAAAAGTCAACTTAATTAAAGTAAAAATAAAGATTTTTTACTTAATTAAGACCTAAACAATTAGGGTTTTATCATAAACTTTATTTACAAAATGATTTAGGTTAAAACAAAGTGAAAATATGTATTAAAGTATTTAAGAAAACACCTAAAACATACTATTTTAAACCTAATAAAAATACATGAAATAAATAATATTTTTATGATTTTTTTGATTATTCACAAAATAGATATGTTAAATAAAAAGTGTGTGAAAAATGAAGTGAAAATGATTTAATTTGATAAGTGAATTAATTATGTGAAGTTGTGAAGAAAATGAAAAGGAAAAGTGATAAAAAATATTTTGGCCTCACCATGGTTTGAACCCACGCCCTTGAAGCCAACAATCAAAACACACACCAACCAGCCAACGCGCGCATGGTGTTATAGAGGGCATTTCATTGCAATATGTGTGTTGTCTAGTGCATAGAGTGGAAAAAAGAAAATAAAATCAAAAGGTCTGAGGCGAGGGGGATTCGAACCCCAGACCTTGGGCATGAGGAGACTAAGAGCGCATGTGTGGCCACTAGGGCAAGTTATTCATTCGTTAAGGAAACGCCTATCATTAAAAATAAAACAAACTTCGCTCAGAGATTTGAAAAATGGCGCCACCCTCCATCTTCGTCTTCAACCTCAAGCTCCATCAATTCAAATTTCTGAACTCTCTCAACTCTCAACCATTTGCAATGATGTAAACATGAAACTTGCTCTAAATTCACTCACGATTCTAAATATGTAACTAACATGAATTAATATTAACTAAATCTAACTAATTTACCAGAAATCGTGAAGAACCCTAAAATTTCAAAATCAAATTAAATGACTATACTGAAAGATAAATGGATGATGATAGAGGGTTTTCAATCCTCTGATGATGCTGAACAAGATAGAATCGAGCTATTTCACAAAGAGTACTTAAATTAGAGAAGTGAGGTTCAGAAACTTACCTCTGAAAATGGAGGTCGTGAGGATGATAGAGACCACCTGGGCTTGAATGGATGATCTCAATAGCTTCCCTGAGACTCAATGATGCTAACTGGATGCTTATTGTAGCCTGAATCCTTCTGAATTGTTCTATGGACCTCCCTCGATTTGAGCTTCAAGTGGACATGGAGGTTGTTGAATTTGGAGTTACAGACGAGCTGCAGCCATCTGGTTAGCTTCACTATGACCTGAGGAGTGTGCCTGGATGATTGGCTTGGCTTGAAACCTCCTGAATTGTTCTGTGGTCCTCCAACTGCAAGTGCTCCAAATGAGAGGTGGAGATGATGATTCTCCACGCCCAGCAGTGTTCCAGAGGTTTGGATCACCTCCAAATGCCTCCCTCAATGTGTTTGAATACTTATTTTCAAAGAGAGAGCTTTGGTTTGAAGAATCCGAGTCTTCTTGCCAAAGGACCTTTGAAAAAACTAAGTATGAAGAAAGAAAAGAGAAAGCAAGAATTCTGTTGCTTTGGTGTGTTTTCTGAATGAGAATGAGGCCTCTATTTATAGGCAAATGGATGCAGATCAATTGGCTGTGGTGAGCTTGCTTAGTGTAGTGAGTTTGGTTTCTTAGCCATGAAGAAATTCAAAGAATCTCCAAAATGCAATGATGCATTTTCGGGCTAGTGATCGGTCACCATTTCCAGTAAGTTTCCGCATCTTTTTCCGACCGAAATTCGCAATCTGGGTAATACTAAGTGGCATTGTCATATGTTTTTGAAGTAAGTTTCTTGTTTTTCGATTGTGTGATGTTGTTACATGTTAGTGTGTTTTGAGTATTATTCAAGTGCCGTTTTATGCGTTGGTTGTTAGTTTGTGTGTGGCCAGGTTGATGCACGGGAAAGGTAGAGACTTATGGCGAGCATGAGCGGAGAAAGTAGTCAAAAGAGCCAAAGTGAGGTCAACACGGGCACCCGTGTGCATGCACACGGGCCGTGTCAAAAGATGGCTGGAAAGATGTTTTTGGAAAGCAAAACAGAGGTTTCACACGGGCACCCGTGTTCCTGCACACGGCCCGTGTGAAAAGATGCGTGGAACGGCAATTTTGAGAGCTGAAGCAGTTGATCAACACGGGCACCCGTGTTCCTGCACACGGTCCGTGTTGTTAGGCGCGGGCAGATGTTCAAGTTTTGTAATTTTGAAAGAATGGATCTCATTAAGGGTATTTCGGACCTTTCGGATGCTGAGGAAGTGAGCCAACACTACTAAAACCTAACGGGAAGAAGTGTGAAGGCATCTTGGATCATTGAGCATAGAGAATTACAGAGAAAGAAGAGTCAAGGGTTTTGGAAGAAGATCTTCAAGAGCACTCGCGATTGGAGATCATATCAACCGATAATTTCTTGTAATGACTTCATTTTACTCTTGTTATTTTCTTAAACACTATGAGTAGCTAAACTATACTATGCTAGGGTGATGTCCCTAAATCTTGTCATGTAATGAATTGTTAAAACCGTTGTTGATGATTTTGATGTTTTTATAAATTGAGTTTATGATTCAAAGTTTTTCATGCTTTATCATATTGGAAAATATTTTATTGATCTATGATTAGGGTTAGGCGTGACACACCACTCTAATGCGTTTTGAATCACAACATTACCGGTAAATCACTTAGGAATAAGGATTTCACCATAGTGATCATTCATTCTAGATTACAATGCGTAATGCCTTAATACTAAAATCAATTATTGAGGAATTGAAATTGACTTTTAAGTGTTAATAAGTTTTTCACTAAGGAATTAGGGAAAACTATTTTATGGAATTGATACTCAATTGTGGTCACATATTTTCATGAACAACGGTGTTTTCAAGGAGTTACATAAGATTTATACATCAACCTTAGCATGCTTTCTCATTTGTGAACCAAATCATCATTTACTTGTCATTGTTAATTATAAACAATTAGTAGTTTCATCAAGCAAATCAAAAACCCAACAATAGCTTTTTGTTCAATTGAAATTGAGTACTGGCTTATACTTTACTCGCAGTCCTTGTGATCGATACTTGGATTCAACTCCATTTTAATAACTACATCGGTATCAAAAGTAGTACACTTGCTATTTTCCGATCAAGTTTTTGGCGCCGTTGCCGGGGACTGCCAAACTATAAGCCGAACTTTAAGTCAATTGAAATTTTGTTGCTCTGCGACCAAAATTTTATTTTTATCTGTTAATTTTAATTTCGTTGCAGTCTTGTATCTGTTCTAACTGTTGTCTAACTGTTTATGCGAGGTCAGACCTCAGCTAAATTTTCCTTTGACACAGAACCAGAAAGAGCTCTGCACGAGAGACGCCGCAAGGCAAGACTTGAAAGACTGGCAGCACCAAGTGCAAGTCTTAGTGTTCCACATCAGGAAAGCGACGACGAAGTGTTTGTGCATTCGGAGCACAGCGACTCTGACTTTGACAGGGAGGTAGTTCAGGAACCAGTTAACATGGCTGGAAATCAACCTCCTGCAGAAAGATTGTTAGGGGACTATGGAGGGGCAAATGCTCACCCCAACCGGATGACTATTGTTAATCAACCTGTGAATGTGGCACATTTTCAATTGCATCCATCCACCATTCGCCAGTTAGAGAGCAAGCCGTTCTCCGGAAGAATTAACGAGGATGCAAATAAGCATCTTCAGAGATTTCTCACTACGACAACTTCGTTGAAGATCGAAGGTCATTCAGAGGAGGCTAAGAGACTTGTTATGTTCCCGTTTACACTTACTGATGACGCAGAGGAGTGGTTTTACTCACTTCCGGCTGCAAGTATCACGACATGGCAAGAGATGGAAACGGCATTCCTCAATGAATATTTTCCTGCGTCGGTGTTTATCCGAAAAAGATACGATATTGTCAATTTCAAACAAAAAGAGGGGGAATCATTGGGGGATGCATACAAGAGGTTCAAAAGGTGTTTGACTGCATGTCCTACTCATAACATGGACGCTACCGAGCAAATGCAGAATTTTGTGAATGGGTTGCGACTTAAGACAAAGCAGCTTATTGATACCGCTGCTGGTGGTTCAACAAATTTTGCTACAGCCACAGTTATGAAAAGGATCATAGAGGCAATAGCTGCTAATGAGCATCTTGAGTTGTATGATCGTACCATGAGCCAACCGGAGGGAAAAATTGATTTGAAGTTGCCAGAACAGGTTGTTAAGATGGAGGATCAGATTGCTGCAGAGGTAGAGAGAAGGTTAAAAAAGATGAATATTGGAACTCAGACAGTGGCACAGGTGGAACCAGTTAAAGCGGTTCTTTGTGAAATATGTGGTGGACCGCACTTTGCTATGCATTGTGTGGCAACGCAAGAACAGGTTGAGCAGATTCATATGTTGAGGCAGAATAATCCTTATGCCAACACATATAATCCGGGGTGGAAAAATCATCCGAACTTTTCATGGAAAGACCAGCAAGGAAACATCCAGAAGCCGGTTCAAGGACAACAACCATATCAACCTCAGACTCAACAATACCAACCACAGGGGCAACAATATCGTCCGCAACAACAACCATACCAACAACCTCCATATCAACAACAATTCCAACATCATCCTCAACAATCTCAACAACAGGTACCAAAGAAAGAAGATTGGGAGATCGCTCTTGAAAAAGTGGCAACCCAAAACTCTCAGTTTCAAGAAGAGACAAGAGCCAACCTCAGGAACACCACGGCTTCAATTAAAAATCTTGAAGTTCAAATGGGTCAAATAGCACAACATCTCACTCTACAGGCACAAGGAAACTTTCCGAACGAAACTGTGAAAGATCAGAAAAATCTAGAGAAGATCAATGGTGTTACAACAAGGAGTAAAAAGGTGTTAGAATCGGAAAAAGAAAAAGAAGAGATAGATGACCCTATGGTGATAGAGATAGATTTGGAAATAAGAGAGAACCCAAGAAAGCCAGAAGTGGTGATACCACCGGTGAAACCAGCTGAAGAAAAAATTAAAAAAGATGCTGAACCGGTAATTAAACTACCCTTCCCTTCAAGAGTAACAAAGAAGAATTCAAAAGAGAAAGACTTTAAGAAGTTCACTAAATTGTTCAAAAGGTTAGAGGTGAATCTACCTTTTTTTGAAGCACTTGAACACATGCCTTTGTATAAGAAATTTATGAAGGAGGTGTTGGCGAAAAAGAGATCACTAGGAGGAGAACCAAAAATTGTAATCGAGAAGTGTGGTATAGTCTCTTCAGCAAGAAAGATCCCAATTAAGAGGAAAGACCCTGGGGCGGTGGCGATACCATGCACTATCAAGAATATAGCATTTAAAAAGGTACTCCTCGATTCTGGCTCTAGTGTGAGTTTAATGCCTTTATCCATTTTCAAAAAGCTTGAATTAGAAAAGATTAGTGAAAGTAAGACACAGTTAAGGTTCGCCGATCACACCGTTAAGAAATCCTATGGGGTAGCTGAAGATGTACTAGTGGAAGTTGATAAGTTTGTTTTCCCTGTTGACTTCCACATCATGGACATTCCGGAAGATGAAGAAACTCCTATCCTTCTTGGGAGACCCTTTTTGTCAACAGGCCGCTGTAATTTTGACATTGAAAAAGGGACGCTAACGCTGAAATCATTTGATGAAGAAGTAACCTTGAAGATGTTAGGAGTCAGGAAACATAGGTCAGATGTGAATGAGAAAACCTCAACTGGTATGACGGAAGATGAACAAGAAGACAAAAATCTTAAAAATCTCCAAGAAAAAGTTTCTAGCATAGCCTCTATGATGGAACCAACTTATGTAGCTGTCAACAGTCCTAAGAAAGCTAAAGAAGTAGAGAAAATTGTGGGGAGCAAATTGAAGAGAAAAGTTATCCAGGCTTTTCATCTTCATGAGTTCGCGGTTGCGGAAGTGGCAGGCAACAAGGTTGGGAAAAGGAAATACCCTCCATAATAAAGGGTAATGGACCGTCGAGCCATGCGACGTTAAACGAAGCGCTTCGTGGGAGGCAACCCACGGTTTTAATAATTATTTTTTCTGTTTGTTTGTTTTATTTTCAGGAAATAAAAGAGAGCATCTCTAGTGGAAGCTGGGAAGTGATCGTTGGAATGCAATACCTCTGTAAGCAACCTCTCCAAGGCTGGTTCTAAAACATTGAGGACAATGTTTAGTTCAAGTGTGGGGGAGGTTCTTATTTTATTTGCTTTATTGCTCTGCTTTCCGTTTTGAATTCATAGTTTAGTTTGTTTAATTTGAACCATTTTCTTTTGTCTTTCTGTTATTGTGTTTATTTCAAGTTTGTAGTGCTGCCATGGTGTTACCAGATAAAGGATACAAGTCGGAAGGGAGCGAACTAACAGTTAGTGGTTGAACAACACATTTCACACTTAATCTCTGCAGGCACTACGGAAGCTGACACAATCAAAGATAAGAAGGTAGGACGCAAGAAGCCGACACTGAACCAAGAGAGGAGTATGGTAGACTTTAGATGAAAGGAAATTGCAGGACACCTAGAGCACCTTGAAGCATGCAAGCTTAACCGACCCGGTGAGATGTCAGAGCCAAATTCATAGCTCCATATGAGAGTCCAGTCAGGTATGGCACTATTCACTTTGATTTTGCGTACGTTCTCATAACACAAGCACACTACGAAAGCGCACACTGAGGCAAGTTTTTTTTTGTAAACCCCGAGCCTTTCTAGCCATCCCGTATGCATTATATCATTTGTTCCCCTTTTGAGCCGTAATGTGTATTTTGTTCATTGTTGTTAGTTATTTTTCTTTCCACCCGCATTCCCATCATTCATATTATCGCTCGGCATTTATAGTAATCATTAGAAGGACACTAAAGAATCTAAGTGTGGGGTTGTAAACAAAAAAAAAAATAATAATAATAAAAAAAAAGGGGCAAAGAAAAAAATTTGATTGATTTCTCAAAAGAAAAAAGAAGAAAAAGAAGAGAGAAGATGAATATGGATCTTGTGAAAAAAAAAAGAAGAGGTTTTAAAAATTCAAAGCAAGAAAAATCTTTACCTTTGCCTACTTTTGAGAAAGACCAAATAAGGTCCAAACCCCACTTTTACGATTCAAATCAGTTTGAGTAGAGAAGTGAATCCAATATAAATGCCGAGCACCAAACCATTTGTTATCCCGTTTCTTGTTTACCCACCTAACCCAAGCCTCGTTACAGCCCTAAGACCTCATGAAGTGTGTGTAATCTGTGTGTGTAGTGATTTGAGAATTTATTCAAAGTTGAAAGTAATATGCATGCCTTGATACTGTGAGTGTAGACACATTAACCCGGAGAGATTTTGTGAGAGTGTGAAAAGCTTGCAGGTGAAAACGTGCTCGAAAGTGAGAATGCAGTTGATAGTTTGAAGAAGGAAATCAAAAACTCGATTGCTAAGTGAAGGAATCTTGCGAAAAACCTGGTTGTGTTGTGGAGAAAAGAATCTCGTTGGTGACCTCTGATTTGCCTCTATACATCACTTGAGGACAAGCAATGAGATAAGTGTGGGGTTGTGATCGGTCACCATTTCCAGTAAGTTTCCGCATCTTTTTCCGACCGAAATTCGCAATCTGGGTAATACTAAGTGGCATTGTCATATGTTTTTGAAGTAAGTTTCTTGTTTTTCGATTGTGTGATGTTGTTACATGTTAGTGTGTTTTGAGTATTATTCAAGTGCCGTTTTATGCGTTGGTTGTTAGTTTGTGTGTGGCCAGGTTGATGCACGGGAAAGGTAGAGACTTATGGCGAGCATGAGCGGAGAAAGTAGTCAAAAGAGCCAAAGTGAGGTCAACACGGGCACCCGTGTGCATGCACACGGGCCGTGTCAAAAGATGGCTGGAAAGATGTTTTTGGAAAGCAAAACAGAGGTTTCACACGGGCACCCGTGTTCCTGCACACGGCCCGTGTGAAAAGATGCGTGGAACGGCAATTTTGAGAGCCGAAGCAGTTGATCAACACGGGCACCCGTGTTCCTGCACACGGTCCGTGTTGTTAGGCGCGGGCAGATGTTCAAGTTTTGTAATTTTGAAAGAATGGATCTCATTAAGGGTATTTCGGACCTTTCGGATGCTGAGGAAGTGAGCCAACACTACTAAAACCTAACGGGAAGAAGTGTGAAGGCATCTTGGATCATTGAGCATAGAGAATTACAGAGAAAGAAGAGTCAAGGGTTTTGGAAGAAGATCTTCAAGAGCACTCGCGATTGGAGATCATATCAACCGATAATTTCTTGTAATGACTTCATTTTACTCTTGTTATTTTCTTAAACACTATGAGTAGCTAAACTATACTATGCTAGGGTGATGTCCCTAAATCTTGTCATGTAATGAATTGTTAAAACCGTTGTTGATGATTTTGATGTTTTTATAAATTGAGTTTATGATTCAAAGTTTTTCATGCTTTATCATATTGGAAAATATTTTATTGATCTATGATTAGGGTTAGGCGTGACACACCACTCTAATGCGTTTTGAATCACAACATTACCGGTAAATCACTTAGGAATAAGGATTTCACCATAGTGATCATTCATTCTAGATTACAATGCGTAATGCCTTAATACTAAAATCAATTATTGAGGAATTGAAATTGACTTTTAAGTGTTAATAAGTTTTTCACTAAGGAATTAGGGA
This sequence comes from Vicia villosa, assembly GCF_029867415.1. NCBI lineage: Eukaryota > Viridiplantae > Streptophyta > Magnoliopsida > Fabales > Fabaceae > Vicia > Vicia villosa. The sequence goes on along the minus strand of NC_081184.1, from coordinate 96,478,396 downwards.
AAACTATTTTATGGAATTGATACTCAATTGTGGTCACATATTTTCATGAACAACGGTGTTTTCAAGGAGTTACATAAGATTTATACATCAACCTTAGCATGCTTTCTCATTTGTGAACCAAATCATCATTTACTTGTCATTGTTAATTATAAACAATTAGTAGTTTCATCAAGCAAATCAAAAACCCAACAATAGCTTTTTGTTCAATTGAAATTGAGTACTGGCTTATACTTTACTCGCAGTCCTTGTGATCGATACTTGGATTCAACTCCATTTTAATAACTACATCGGTATCAAAAGTAGTACACTTGCTATTTTCCGATCAGCTAGCTTCCCCTATCCATTGATCTTGCAGGATCTTAGGGAACATTTCTGATATGTAGCAAGTTTCTATTGGCTTAGGAGAAGATTCCAATTGGTGAATCATTGCTTATCATAAATTCTCAAAAGTAATGATTACATAATCACATGTTCTTGCTTTTGGGAATCTTCTTCAATCTTCATGCCATGGTGAAAATGAATGCATGGTATTGTTTCAGACATGTTATGGGTCGTGTAGCATCCATTCATGAAGCAAAATGCACAAAATTGCAAAGTTCCAATTTGCACATGACCTATAATTTTACTTCATGAATTCAACTTTGAACAAGCATAACTCCTAGCTCAAATTGAATTTGGAGAAGGTTGAACACAATTTGGAAAGCCCTAAACATCTACTTCAAATCATTAGTTTATGTCTTCTTCAGACTCTTTTGGGAAATTTGTGAAAAATGAGCCCAAAGTTGGATGAAAACTAGGTTAAATTACTTAGAAAAATTTCTAAGTGTTTATGACCTAAACTTCAAAATTTCCAAAACTTCATAAATGGTTGATCTTTTGAAAAAAGTTCCCTTGTAAGATGTTGTTTTATTTTGCAAGATCTACAACTTTCATGTTGGAAGTTTTTTGAGTTGTGTAGGTGAAATTTTGAGTTCTCACCATGCCCTCAAAAACCCTAATTCCCGACTTTTTGCTCCTTGATGAATTTCTTTGAATTTCTTTGGTCAAATGACTTTGACATCCATATATTGATGATATTGATCTTTGAAAGTCATTTTTTGACCAAAAACCTTAAAAGTCAATGATGATCCCACACAGTTGACTTTTTCTGACAAAGTGAATTTTTGGGCTTTTGTGTAGAAACAAGATCTTCTCCCCAAATGATTGATGTAAATGGATTATATTGAGGTAGTAGAGATTCTTGAATCATGTCTTGAGTTTTGGATCCATGCCCTGATTAAAAGTCAACTATCTTGGTGAATTAGGTCAAAAACCCTAATTGTCGACCAGAGGACAATGATGACTGTAGACTTTGAACTGAGGTGTAATGTCCAGTGGATCTTGTCATATGAGTTATTTGAAGATGATTGATGTCTTTGAATGGTTCCCTGGGGCTTTTTAGGGTTTCCCAAAGGTGATCCCTGATTTTAGTCCTTGATAGGCTCCAAACCCTAGTCTGTTGATCTGAGTAATTCTGTACTTAGATGACTGGGTGTCTAATCAATCATAGGTGAAATAATGAAGCTTTTGAGTCTTATGATTGTATTAGAGACTAATCCCTCTATTGATTGATCCTTTGCCTGAGTTTTCTTGTCTTTGAACACCCTCGATTGAATGCCAGACTGCCCTGAGTACTTACTTTGACTTGATGAAAATCCTGAAGATATGTCATCTCAGGGGGGTCAAAAATTAGGGTATGACAGATGCCCCTATTTAAGTTTCTTTTATCTGGAGGGAGAGAGATTGATATCTCGATCTTTCCGGCGTAAAAGAGACTTAAATATCGAGGAATGCCCGAATTTTGGGCGCTCCTGAGATGTTGTAATTGATAAAAATCTTTGCATGACTTGATCCCGTTGTCGCACTTGGCGGGGGATGAGGAGACAAACTCCTGCAGAAATACTTGATGTGGATTCTGGCGAATGGATGGCAGTATAGGATGCGCAATCCATCTTCTTTAACTAAGTGTTGATACTTAGAAAAAGGTAAACAACCTCCTCTCGTTCCGGATGTCCAAATCTCGAAACTGGTCTCAGTTGCGTTTGGACAATATCTCAGATAAAGAGAAAATCTCCAAAGGTCTGTTTCCTCATCAAACTTCTCATCAGCACTTGGAGACGAGACGCCATTTGATGGTAGTAAAGAAACTTCAAAGGTTTGTTTCCTCGTCAAACTTCTTACCAGCGCTTGGAGGTAAGATGCCATTTGACGGCTGTAGAGAAACTTCAAAGGTTTGTTTCCTCGTCAAACTTCTTACCAGCTGTGGACCTCCGATTTTTTTAATACCGGGCCATACCTCTGATCTGTAGAGATACGTGAACTGACTCTTTTTTGTCGCTTAATGCTTTCGCATTTTTTTGAAAATATCACAGAGTCGCCACCGACCTTTTATTTTATCCAATTAAGGAAAGGTTTATAAAAGAAACAGAAAAAAGACCTTTAAGAAATTCTGGGTAAGGGGGTAGGTTATACAAAGGGAAGGTGTTAGCACCCTTTGTATCCATGGTTATCCATGGGCTCTTAAGTTTGCTTAGCTCACTTGTTTGTCGATTACTTTTCAATTGCTCTGAAATTGCTCATATGTGGTTTCAAATACCTTTGTAATTTGAATTTTGTAATGATCCGTGTGTGGATGTATACAAAATGCTTGTTTATCTTTCGAAAGATGTTTTGAAAAGAACGTTAACTTTGTAATAACCCGTGTTTGGATGTATACAAAGTATTGTCTTTTTGAAAGTTTTGAAAAATCAACAGTGTATGAGAATTTTGTTTGTTTTGATTTGAGCAAGCAAACTAGGAGGTCTACCCTGAGTTGTAAGGTCTTTATCCTGTTTCCTTTAAAAATCTATCCTTTCACCGGATATAAAAGCAAGGTTCGATTTTGTACTCAAAATAGTAGAATTTGACTTTGATTTTGAAAGAATGAAAAGGGATTTACCTGAAGAGATGCAAGTGTGATTGTGATTGGATTCAGATATTTATCTTTGAAGTTAGTGATCTAACGGTTCAATTTTATCTTTGACATACACGCAGTTTATATGTGCTGGAAATTAAAATGCGGAAATGTAAAGTGCGGAAAGTAAATCTACGCTATTACATCGATTGTGCAAGAAACGTAAACTAGCCTATTTACATGAATTTGACATCCTATACATTTATCTAGGAATTTAAATTGCAAGAAAATAAAAGGCATGTTTTTGGGTTTTTATGATTGATTTTAATTATAATTAATGCAAGATTAATTAAATTAAAATGAAGAAAAAAGATGAAAATAGATTTAAACCTAGAGATTAAGTTTAAAATATGTACAAAATATTTGTTAGTTAATTTCAAAATAAAACTAATTTTTTTGGATTTTTTGAAGTTGATTTGAAATTGATTTAAGTTAATTAAAACATAATTATGCAAATAATTATACAAATAATTAAAACTTAAAAAGAAAATTATTCAAAATATGTACAAAATTAGTTTATAATATATAAACAATATTTAATACAAAGAACAATTTTTTTTATGATTTTTTGATTGGTTGGAATAATTAAAAAGCAAATATATAAATATATACTAATTAATTATAAAAAATATTGAAATTTTTGAAGAAAATAAAATATTTTTATTTCAGAAAATAATATATTATTTTAGAAGTCTAAAAATATTTTTTGTGTATTTTTTGGATTTTTAAAACTATTTTTAATTAATTTAACAAAGAAATTAAAATAAAAATAGAAAATAAAATAGAAATAAAGGATACTGATCCTGTGTGGTTGTTTGTGAGGGAGCATGGTGTGCATGCGTGATCTGGATCATTGGATGATTCATTAAATGAAATCAGAGGGTCCAGAAATTGAGGCACGTGGTAGGAGATAGACCTGCAAGGCACAGAATCAGAGAGAATTTAAAAAAAGTATGCGCGCTGATTATCCAATGAGGTGGAGACACCTCATCGTCTTCAACCTTCAGACAAGGGCTTTTACAGCGCTTTTATGAAACAAGCGCTGTAGTTGATGAACCTCAAACCTGCAAAATAGCGAATAGGGTCAAACGCACACATACATTTAGCGCGATGGTACCATTCAATTCGTTTTGTCCATACGAATCTAATGGTGCTATTTAGAACTTCTAATTTTGCCTAATTTGGAAAGCCCTAAATTTGAAGCTATGAACCCTAAAATGGTAGTTTCGTTTATACGTGTCCAAACTTCAATTAAGTTTCCAGAAATGATCTACACCTCAAACCAAACTCAATAGTATGTCTACATCTTGTTAAACATGTGTGAATAACCAGATACGAATTGATTTTAGTTTGAACAAATTTTGACCTGTGTAGCTCGATTCAGTGAGCTTCAAGGCTTGTAACTGATTGAGATAGTTTCAGTGATGTTTAAGGAAGGTGTATGAATGCTTAGTTTGTATTGAAATGGACTGAAATTACAAATTCGAATTTGAGTTTTTCTTTGAATTTTTTGAAGTGATTACAAGTGTTATATGCTATGCTATGCTTCTGAATTCGTGTCTTTTTCTTTGCTGAACTAAGATAGCTTATTTATAAGCTATGTGTGCTTAGAAATGAAGCTAAGATGTGTCTTAGTTGCCTTTGTTGAAACTTTGCATTTTTTAATATAAAAAAGCTTGAATTCTTGACCAAGTCATCTTGCCTTCAATGCACCTGCCTTGTCCTTCAATCCTCTGCAGAAAGATGAAGATTCTTTGAGGTGAGTCATGCTTGGAAGTTAAGCTACCATTATCCATGCATTTTCCTTTTAATTTTAATCTTAAAGTAAGATAAAATCATGCCAAAAATGGATAAAAATGATATGGGCTTAGTCTTGGTCGTGGGAGGCCCATAGTAACATGGAAATGATGTTTGAATGCTGAAAACTTGGCCCCATTTGGAAAAAATACATTTTTGAGCAATGTTGATTTTATGTATTTTCCCAAAATTTAGCCAACTTCAACAAGGTGTAAATCCTTCAATTTTTGTCATATGAAGGAGTTCTTGCACTTTTTGGAAACCTCAAAGAGTCCTCTAACCAATGTCTTTGGTCTCATGTCAAAATGATTTTTGAAGCTCCTTGTGTGTCCTTTTGAAAAAAGTGTCTTTTTGTTGACTTTGAAAATGACCTGTAATGTCTTTGGTCATATTTTTCAAATGGTGAATCCAATGACCATGGGATCAATGGCATTTGAAAGATAATTGAATTTCCTTCAAAACAAGCTTTGGTTTGAATTTTTTGGATGAAGGATGAGAGAGTTATGGTCAGTCAAAGTTGAGTTGACTTTTCAGGTAAAAACCCTAATTTTGAATCTTAGGGTTTTGTTGATTTTTGATCTTTCCTTGATGAATTATGATCATCCAATGATCAAATGATGAATCCTTTGACAAAATATGGACTTTGACAAAAAATTTCATTTTTGACTGTCTGTTGACTTTTTTGGTCAAACGGGTCGTCTGTTGACTGTTTGAGCTGCTGACGGTGCGTCTGAGTGATTTGAAGTTTGAAAATTTGTATGATGGTACTTTGAGATATATGGATGTATATGAAATCCATTTGAGCTCTCAAAAACTTGTTGCTCCTGTAAAAACAAGAAAAACCCTGATTAGGGACTGTTTGTGTAGGAGACAGTTAAGCGTACCTGATTTTTGTGCAGTGCTGAGTTTCTGCTAATCGCGTGATATTCAGAAGACTTCTAACACAAAAATCTTGGAAATTTGAATTGTGAAAGGTTGATTTGATTGATGGTACAAAACACTGTGAATTGTACTGCCAGCAGTTTGGCTGTCAACTGACTGTTCAGGTATTGATGTAGCAGTTAGAGTGAAAAATCAACAGTCAAAGTTAATTTCTTTTTTTGTTGTTTTTGTTTTATGTTTTATGAGAAAGATGAAAGTTTATTTACATGACTTGTTAGAAAAACACAGACATAATAAATAACTAATATTTACGATATGCGGGCAAAATTACCGATAATAACCCTGAAAATCATTTAATGCACAGAAATAGGAATATTTGACTGGCAGAAAACACACAAAATATTATCTTAGTAACTAAGCAATATTATGACAAATAGTACAACATTTAATACTGACAGTACAAATATCACATACTATATTGAACAGTACGACGAATAAACGGTACATTTAAGAAATAAGAAATACGGCAAATTTTAAGAATGACGATTAATGACCCATGCTATGAACAATAACATGTAGATGATTGGGAGTGCAACTATTGCAGGTCCACACTCCTCAGGACTATGCAGGCAGAAGAAAGTCATGATCACCGTAGCAATGGTGATGACTGTAAGAAACAGTGTCTCTATCCACTTTGCCATTCTTGTTAGGGAAGAAGAGAAAATAGATATGAGATAGGAATTTGAAAGATGAATTGGAATTTGATGTGAGATTTTATGGAAGAAAATGAGAGGTATTTATAGAATGGAAAGAAGGAAAGAGACGTTGGGGAATGATGTGATTCCGTACAAAAGGAAAATTTGAGTGGAAGTAAGATTTGAAAGAAAGTGTAGATAGTGTTGGGAAAAGGAGAGATTTGATTTTTGAAAAAGAGATTTGAAAAGATTTTTGCAAATATTGGAATATAGTACAAAAATTAGTGGGAAACAAAAGATAATAATAATCTATTTGTTACCAGTACAGTCTGAGCTTCCTGATTCTGCGCCTGCAAAAAGATTTAACTCTGTACCAATTGTGTCAGTACTATTTATCTGTAAATAAATAAATAGCATGTGTGAAGTAATACACAGTATTTGGTGTTTGCGTAAGAATAAATTTAACTGCAAGCCAAATTACTGTATAAGAAAAATTCTAAAAACTAAGTATTTCATATGTCAGGATATTTGTTGAAATAAAAATCCATGATTATATGAGACCCTTAATTTTCAGATTGGAGTTTTCTTGAAAAATATGTGGGCAAATTTTGGGGTATAACAGTTGCCCCTATTCAATCTTCTTAAACCTGAAGAGATTGTCTGAAATCTGAAGGTAGAAGATGATTGAATATTTAGATGCCCTGAAAATTTGCACTTACCTTGATCAGAAGAGATGTTGGAAGTTGCATTTGAATGTCGTCTGTGAAATGTTGTTGGCAGATTGAAACATTACCTGAGATGGGCTTTCAGATGCCACCTGGTAAATGGGTTGATGGTTTGTTCATCAGAATGAATCCATTGATTATATCTTGACGAAGGATTTGAAAGTCTTTGTGTTGACTGTTTCGGAACCGTCCAAGGTTACCGCTTTAAGTCTTGGAGGATGATTGCTACGGAACTTGTCCAAAGTTTTTTTCTGCTTTAGATTTTGAAAGTTGATCATTGTGGAACCGTTTGAGGTATCAGCTTTAGATCTTTGATGTTAGATCATTCTTGAACCGTCTGAGGTATCGACTTTAGATCTGCAATGTTAGATCGTTCTGGAACCGTCTGAGGTACCGCTTTAGATCTGCAACGTTAGATCGTTCTGGAACCGTCTGAGGTATCGCTTTAGATCTGCAACGTTAGATCGTTCTGGAACCGTCTGAGGTATCGCTTTAGATCTGTGATGCTAGATCGTTCTGGAACCATCTGAGGTATCGCTTTGATCTGTGATGCTTGTTTTTGAGTTGGTAAGTGATCAGAATGAATCTTCGGCTTGATTATATCTGAGAGAACCGTTCATGGAATTCAGGTGAACACGGCATGTGATTGAGAACATCTTTGTTGAAGATATCTGCCTACCTGAAAAATCAAGTTAGTGATATGCAATGTTTATGATGCATGTAAATGTGAGATATTCCCGGAGAAATATGCATGTTATGTTGTGCATGATGTATGATGTATGATGCATGATGTATGATGTATGATGTATGAATATGATGTATGAATATGTGAATGTGATGTCAAGCTTCTAATTGGAAAAATAAATTCCCACTAGTCAGCTGGACATGAATGTATTGTGATCGTTGATGATCTTTTGTCTTGCTTGAGTACCCTCGTCTGGGGAAATTTTTTTTTGAGAACCCGGGTATCCCGTTGAAGGATCTTTGACTACTGCTTGGGGAACCAAAGGTAACTGGAAGTTCTGATGCCCTTTCAAATGGGAATGAGGAAGATGCCTAATCCTCCGATGCACTATCTGACCAAGTCCGGGTGCGGGGATCACACCTTCTGAAGATAGTAATCTGGAACAACCCTGCTGGGGGATAAGACTTCCTTTGAAGAGAAAATCTTTTTGAGGAATTTGCTGAGAAATGCGTTTCTCTTGGTGATTTCCTTCTGATGGAATGATGTCCAGATGATCGGGACATTTCCTGAATGCCATTCCTGTTTTTCCTGGTAAACATCAATCATATTCAAATGCATATGTTCATTCAAAATTATCATTGGGACGCTTACGTATTTAAAACAGAAAAAGTGAAAATATTGATTTTTTTGAAAAAGCTGCATTGGAAAGAGCCATGATAGGCGGGTTAGCACAGGGAGACAACAATCCTAGAAGTAGGAAACTGTCAGAAAGTTTTGAAAAATATTTATGAAGATAAATAGCTATGTGAAAATGATCCAGTCAAGTTTCAATTCTGCTATTGCCAATCTGTCTTCGAGCATCTCATCCCTCACTTGTTGGAAGAAAGTGATTAGACTGATCGGTGTCTTTGAGGTGTTGAATCTTGATGGTGAGTAGGCAGCTGAACGGAACACAGTTGTATGCTTCATTCCCTAACTTTTGCCTAGGCCGCCCTTTCAGGTTTTCAGCCTACCGGGATAGTATTTGTTTAGTCTCTAATTTTTGCCTGGACCGCCCTTTCGGGTTTTCAATCCACCGAGACGCTCATTTTTTGCCTAAGTTGCCCTTTCAGGTTTTCAACTTAGCGAGCTGTTTTTTTTCTTTTTAAGAGAAGTATTTTTTGACTATGTCAGCATTCACAGGGTGTGGGAAATCCTCGCCATCCATGGTGGTAAGCAACATGGCGCCGCCGGAGAATATTTTCTTGATTATGAATGGTCCCTCGTAGGTGGGAGTCCATTTGCCTCTGGGATCACCTTGTGGTAAGATGATGCGTTTGACAACCAAGCCACCAGTTTGGTATGCTTGACTTTTGACTTTTTTGTTGAAGGCTTTGATCATGCGCTTTTGGTATAGCTGACCATGACAAATAGCTGCGAGCCTTTTCTCATCAATCAAGTTTATCTGGTCCAACCGTGTTTGAATCCAATCGTCTTCGTCTAGATTGGCTTCTTTCATAATCCTTAGGGAAGGAATCTGAATTTCAATTGGAAGAACTGCCTCCATACCATAGACTAAGGAAAAT